>NC_051310.1:190527660-190558495 GCF_015220235.1 Choloepus didactylus
AATGGAATAGCTGGGTCATATGGTATGCTGGTTTCTTGAGGGTCCCTGGTCACTACCAGAACTTGCACTAGCATTGTCAATCAGTTTTGCTTCATTTTCTGTCTTTTTTTCACTCAATATACAACATGTAAGTTGTGAACCAAAAGTCTCTGTGATTTACTGGAACATTTTTGTTTCTACAGAAATTCAAAAGAATTTTAAATTAAAATTTTTCTTACTAAAAATAATAAAAGCAAAGGCAATATAGTCATTCTAGTTAAGATTAGTTAAACTAACTGATGTCAATTACTAACATCTGACCTCAGTTTAACACAGAAAAATGGATAAATACTTTGAGTGGTGTTGGTAAAATTTAAGCAATCATGACTATTTTCCTGAATTGGTATTAGTAAAATGAATGAAAATACGAGTGACTATTTTTGTCCTCTTTAAAAGTAGAATTGAAGTTTACCCACATTACCATCTCCTGAGAAAGTAATCTCTAGACACCTCTACCTTTCTTTTTTCTCATAGGCAAAATAGATTTTTAACTGTACTGCTTTCAACAATGACAGGATGGTCATTCATCACCCTTGAAAAATAGAATCCAAATTCAATGAAAGTTCTCATGGGAGACTAATGAAACAGGCCATAATGCTAGACAGAAGATTTAAAGACCATGTGGTCCTCAGAGGGAATGCCAGTTTACTTGCATGAGAATTGTTACCTTTCAACAGCTCTAAAAAACCACTAGATAAAATGACATTTAAACATTTCTGAAACTCCTTTAAAACAGTGACAGGGTTTCTGTGTTGTTGTTTTTAAATAAGTGTAAAAAATAAAAATCCAAAATCATGTTATCAAATCCTTGTCACCTCATGAGTCAATGGATAGCTATCAACAAGTGCCATATATTTAAACAGACTGCATACTCTAAAACTGAGTTAAAGGAGTGAAGACTGTGCTACAACTTTATATAATTTGTTCTGGACAATCAATTAACTGAAGAGGAATAGTCATAAATGAGTTAAAGTTTTCATTAATTATTTTGTTAAATATTAAAGTAATTGGATGAAATCTCTGGGAAATAAATATATTGTTTAATATTATTTATAAAATATTTTACATTCTTTTTGTATCTTTTATTATTCTTGATAATTTATAATGGGAATAGTTGAAGCTACCTGATATAACCTGAATTTGTTTTGGGGAAGCAGTGTGCCTTTTAACATATTAGCCATAAGTATATTATCACTCAACATACAATCTGCTAAGTAAAGTTGTGAATTGACAAAATTTGGGAAAACTTATTTTTAATTGCCTGGTGACCTGACATTGTGTATAAAAGTGCAACAGAGCATGCCTCTGGTGACAACACAGCTGTTGTTTGAATGACTATGTCTCAGTACCATGTGAAACAAATGCAAGCATGTGACTTCATAAGAATAATCTTTAGAATGGAATGGAAGGAAGAAAAGGAAAAAGCTCCTTTTCAGATCATGTCACCAGCCCCCATTTTCACCAGTTGACTGGTGTTGGTACCTGGTTCTCTGTGCCTGTTTTCTTGGGACATCCATTTTCCAGTATTCTGAACTCAACCATCTCTAAAAGCCTCTGTTTTTATTTATTCATTTATTTATTTATTTTATTTTTCTGTCAGCCCCACCTCCATTCTGCTGGCAGAAACCTCAGGGTACATTCCTGCTTGCTCAGGGTTTATCTGTGCTTGTGGCTTGTACTCAGTAGTCCAACAAAAACCACAATTGGAGCTTGGTTGAGTTACTTTCTCTTGCTCCAGTTAGCCTGCTTCTTTTTCCCACAGTGAAGTTTCTACTTATCCTGCCATGCCAGTTGGGGAGGGGTGCAAGCTCCATAGTTTGGGGAGCTTTTTGTACAGTTCTATGCTATGATCTCAACCATTCCATCAATTCCAGGCTGGTTTATGATGGGTATCCAGTCATGGATGTCCCCAAGCAGGTGTTCCAGACTATTTACTAGTTGTTCCTGGCTATTTACTAGTTGCCATAGAGGACTGACTAAATTTCAGACATCTCTATGCCACCATCTTGCTCTGCCCTGTGATCTGTTTTTGAATTGTTTTTTTATATATGATGTGAGGTTAGGGTCGCATTCACACTTCTGCATTTGGATATCTAGATTCCCAGCACCATCTGTTGAAGACTGATCTTTCCCAGTTGAGTGGACTTGGCACCATTGTGAAGGGTGCCATAGATGAGAAGGTCTATTTCTGAAAATTCAATTAGATTCCATTGGTCTATTGTGCCAAGATCACACTCTTTTAATTACTGTGGCTTTGCGATAAGTTTTAAAACCAGGAAGTGTGGGTCCTCCTACCTCCTTTTTATT
Source organism: Choloepus didactylus (assembly GCF_015220235.1). Taxonomy (NCBI): domain Eukaryota; kingdom Metazoa; phylum Chordata; class Mammalia; order Pilosa; family Megalonychidae; genus Choloepus; species Choloepus didactylus. Next base: position 190,530,007 of record NC_051310.1, read on the forward strand.
TTTCAAAATGGTTTTAGATATTTGGGGCCTCTTACTCTTCCATACAAATTTTATGATTAGCTTTTTTGTTTATTCAAAGAAGGCTGTTAGAAATTGGAATTGTATTGAAACTGTAAATTTCATTGAGTGGAATTGACAGTGTAACAATATTTAATTTTCAAATTCATGAGCATGGAATGTCTTTCCACTTATTTAGGTCATTGATTTCTTTCAGCAGTCTTTTGTAGTTTTCCATGTACAAGTCCTTTACATCCTTAGCTAAATTTATTCCTAGATACATGACTCTTTTAGTTGCTATTAATGAATACCTTTTTAATGCAAGAAAAACCTTCATCATAATTAGCCCAAATTCTCAACCTCTTAAAAAATCTTCAATACAGTGAGTAGTATAATCTATTTTTCTAGTTATTTAGATTAGTTGTTTTGTGGATCTGCACTATTTCATTGGAGAAAACAAATCAACATGGACCACCATGCTCTTTGCTCTATGACTTTCAGGGCACAAAGTGTATTATGTGTGGCCCACATTTAAGTCATGAAGAGAGAGTTTTGACTTTTTAATTATGCTTATTTTTTCATGAATTCTTCACATTTCTTTCTTCTTAAAAGAGTTTTGAAAAAGTGATTTTTTCCTGCTTTATCATCCATATGGTTTCATCTGTACAGATGAATTCTGCATATTTTAAACCTTTTAATACTTTTTCCAGGCTGTTGATGACATCCTAGAGTGTCAAAAACCTACATTAGATCAACTTGCAGAAGATATGAAGGCTTTGGAAAAAAATGTGCCTCATCACATAGAAAAGCAAGAATGTGATGTCCAAGGAAAATGGAATAAACTGAAGCTTGAGGTTTCCAAAGATGGGCATCTGCTTGAAGAAATTATCCCCAAGCTCAACTTTTCATGTACATCAGAGGTCAGTGGGGGTTCAAGTCTATTACAGTATAAAATCATAATCATGTACAAAACTCTCAGTTACAATAGATATTTGAGAGTTTGGCATAGTTTTTTAATCATATTTTTTATTGTGGAATATAACATATATACCTAGAATTGATAACCTTCCAAGTACAATTTAATAAGTAGTTAGCAAATTTCAGGAAATGTTATGGGTTACAGTTTCACTGCTTCAGTTATTTCCTTATTATGAAATACAACATATATGAAAATGTAATGACTTTCAAGGTAATATTTAAGAAGTAGATATATATGAAATTTCCAAAACTGTTTTGAGTTTCTGTACCATGGTTTTAGTTATTTCCTTATTTTGAAATATAATATATAAATATATGTTAAAGTGATAACACACACATTACAATTTAACAAGTAGCTATAGAGCAAATTTCAAAGAATGCTATGGGTTACAGTTCAACCATTTCAATTTTTTCCCTCTAGGTATTCTAAAAACCTAGCTAGTAGGAAAAAGAAAATTATATAGAGATTCAGTATTCATAATTCTTTGTTAAATTCCATCTTTTCTGTCACTATCCCTTCCTCTAGTTTAGTTACTTTCAGTATATTCAGGGATGTCTAGGCGGTGACCACCATAACTTTTTCATGTTGTAAAGGACTGTTGACATTATGGGAAAAGGGGGCACATCTGGTTGATGTTCTTGAAGAAGCTATTGCCTCTGGGTTTTAGGACTTAGCTGGCATAGGAGTTCTCTGGAAGATTTATTTCTGAAAAATAAACTTTTATAGAGTCTCAGATAAGGATCCAGGTATTCTTAAGCATTTTTTGGGAATATTGTTAACTTGGGCTTACAGTTCTATGGCCATTTGGAATATCTACATGAAGCATAATAGGAGTAACCTCCATGAGAGCCTCTTGACTCTATTTGAAATCTTTTAGCCACTGAAATATTTTGTTGCTTTTCTTTTACCCTGTTGGTTAGAAAGGTATTTTCAACTCAATGCCGGTGTCAGGTTCTTTCCCAGAATCCATGTGCCACATTGCTAAGAAGACACATTCACCTCTGTGTTGGGGGAATCATGTCTCATGTCAAGTGTAGGGTGATGAATTTATTTCTAGAGTTGGGATTAGAGAAAGTTCACATTTGAGCAATAAAAGAGGTTCTCTGGGGGTGACACCTAGGCATAATTATAGGTGGTCTTAGCTTCTCCTTTACAACCATAAGTTTCCTGAGAGCAAGCCTCAGGATCAAGGGTTTGACATATAAAGTAGATGGTTACTAAGTTCACATTGTATATGTTATGTCTACAATAATCCACCCCTATCTCATGTTATCATCACTTAGTTGTACAATCTTCATCAATCCTCATTTTAAACAATTCTCTTGACCCAAAAACACCCCATAATTCATTTCAGCCCTTAATTATTTGTCCCTAGTATTTGTGTGGTACGAGTAAGGTATTCCTATTAATTGTAGTCCCTTGTATGCAATGGGTAGATTTTTCCTACATACCATTCTGTTTTTAACTCTCTGTTCTATTGTTAGACCTTATAAATATATCATGCAAACACTTATCTATATTTGTAGTGCTGATTTGAGTGATATATGCATTTAAAAACCCATTTCAACCCTATTCACTTTCAATAAAGCTCTGATACTTGTAATCCCATTAGCAGTCTCCATTCAGACACCTTTGAATTCACCCTCATTAACATATTTGAACATCTTAGATTATCATTCCCCTCCACAAGTTTCTGTCTATAGGTCCTCAATATTCTACAATATAAGACACTGATTTTATGTTGTTAAGGGAGTTCTTAGTAGTGGTAACATACAAAATCTCTCCATTTGTGTCTGACTTATTTCACTCAGCAGTATATCTTCAACTTTCTTCCATATTGCCATATGTTTCAGGACTTTGTTCCTTCTTACTGCTGTATAGTATTCCATCCTATGTATATACTGCATTTTGTTTATCCCTCATTTGTTGAAGGACACTTAGATTGTTTCCATCTCTTGGCAATCATGAACAATGCCACTGTTAATGTACAAATGTCTATTTATGTCACTGCTTTCATATCCAAGAAATGGAATTGTTGGATTGTAGGGTAATTTGATATCTAGTTTTCTGAGAAACTGCCAAAGTATCTTCCACAGAGGCTGTACCATTCTACATTCCCATCACCAAGGTATAAGGGTTCCAATTTCTCCACATCCTCTCCAGCTTTTATTGTTTCCTATTTGCTTAATGGCACCCATCTTACTGGTGTGAGATGGTACCTCGTGGTTTTGATTTGCATTTACTAATAGCTAGAGATGATGAACATTTTTCATGTATTTTTTAGCAATTTGTATTTCCTCTTTGGAAAAATGTCTTTTCATACCTTTTGCCCATTTTGTAGTTGTGCTCTTTGTACTACTGTTGTTAAGTTGTAGGATTTTGTTATACATGCATGATATCACTGTCTTATCAGATATGTGGTTTCCAAATATTTTCTTCAATTGAGTTGGCTGCCATTTCACTTTTTTGACAAACTCTTTTGAGACACAGATGCTTTTCATTTTGAAGAGTTCCCATTTATTTTTTTCTTTCCTCGCTTGTGCTTTGGGTGTAAGGTCTAAGAAGCTACCTTCTATTACTAGGTATTGAGGATGTTTCCCCATATTATCTTCTAAGAGTTTTATTGTGCTGTCTCTTGTATTGAGGTCTTTGATCCACTTTGAGTTAATTTTTGTACAGGGTGTTGTGACAGTTTGAATGAATTGTGTCCCCCCAAATATCATTATCTTTGATGCAATCTTGTGTGGGCAGACATATTGGTGTTGATTACATTGTAATTCTTTGAGTGTTTCCATGGAGATGTGACCCAACCAGCTGTAGCTGATAACTCTGATGAGATAATTTCCATGGAGGTGTGGCCCCACCCATTCGGCATGGGCCTTGATTAGTTTACTGGAGCACTATGTAAGTTCAGACAGAAGGAGCAAGCTTCGCTATGGCCAAGAGGAACACTTTGAAGAATGTGCAGAATCTGAGAGAGTAGCTACAGATGAGAGACTGTTTGAAGATGGCCATTGAAAGTAGTCTCTTGCTCCAGAGAAGCTAAGAGAGGACAAACACCCCAAGAGCAACTATGAGTCACATTTTTGAGGAACTGCAGCCTAGAGAGGAATGTCCTGGGACAAAGCCATTTTTAAACCAGAACTTTGGAGCAGATGCCAGCCACGTGCCTTCCCAGCTAATAAAATTTTCCAGACACCTGTGGTCATCATCCAGTTAAGGTACCTAATTTCTGATGTGGTACCTTGGGCATTTTATGGCCTTAGGAATGTAAATGTATAACTGAATAAATCCCCTTTTATAAAAACTAATCCATCTCTGCTGTTTTGCATTCTGGCAGCATTAGCTAACTAGAACAGGTATGAAGTAGGGGTCCTCTTTTATTCTTTTTGATATGGGTATCCAGTTCTCCTGTCCCCATTTGTTGAAAAGAACTGTTATTTCCCAGTTAAGTGGATTTGGGGGTCTTACCAGAAATCAACCATAGATCTCTCAATTTGATTCTGTTGATCAATGTGTCTATCTTTGTGCCAATTCCATGCTATTTTGACCACTGTGGCTTTATAGTAGGTTTTATAGTCTGGACGTGTAAGTTCTCCCAATTTGTTTTTTAAAGGATATTTTGACAATTCAGGCCCCTTTCCCTTCCGAATAAATTTGATAACTAGCTTTTCCAAGTCTGAAAAGTAGGTTGTTGAAATTTTAATTGGAATTGCATTGAATCTGTAGTTTAGTTTGGGTAGAATTGATGACTTAATAACATATAGTCTTCCTATCAGTGAGCATGGAATATCTCCACTTATTTAGGTCCTATTTTATTTCCTTTAGTAAAGTTTTCTGATTTTCTGTGTAGGTGTCTTTTACATCCTTTGATAAGTTTATTCATAGGTAATTGAATTTTTTTACTTGCTATTGTGAATGGATTTTATTTTTACCTCTTCAGTTAGGTTATTACTAGTATACAGGAATATAACTGACTTTTGCGCATTTATCTTATATCCCACAACTCTGCTGAATTTATTAGCTCAATTAGATTTTGTTGATTTCTCAGGATTTTCCTAATATAGGATCCTATTATCTTCAATAATGACCCTTTGTTCTGATTTGCTTTAGTCCTAAACTGATCCACTTCATTCATATCTTGTTGAGGTCTGAACTCTTTTTCAGCTTTTTTAACAGTTGCTGTAAGAGGTAGTAGTGACATTCATAGCTGCTATGCTCTAGCTCTGAGTTTCAGGTGTCACAAAGATACCCAAAATCCCAGAGCCTGACCAGGTTATGCACAAAGAACTCAGCATCTCAGGATATAGAGATAACCATTACAACTCAGGAATAGATGTGACTGCTATAAGAACTTACAATTTAGGGAGCATTATGAAAAGCATTCCCCTGAAAAGCTCTGCTCTACTATTCAATCCTTATAGTTAGTTCATATTAGTGAGGCATTATAATATTTGTCTTTTGGTTTCTGGTGTACTTCAATCAAAATGCTGTCCTCAAGATCCATTTATCTAGTTGTATGTCTCACAGCTTCATACCTTCTTGCAGCTGTTCAATATTCTATTGTATGCATACACCACAGTTCACCATTCTCTTCATCAGTCAATATACACTTAGGCCACCTCCATCCATTGCAATTTGTGAATAGTGCTGCCATAAACACCAGTGTGCAAATGTCCTTTTGTGTCCCTGCTCTCAGATCTTCAAAGTATATACTTCATAATGAGGTTACTGGAACTTAAGGCACTCACATACTTAGCTAGATTTGGAAGGAGCACACTGTCCTCCAGATAGGCTACTCTAATCTACTTTCCCACCAATACTGAATAGATACATTACTTCATGTTTTCTTCAGCACTTTTATCCCTCTGTTTATATTTTCCCTGCAATTTTATAGAGATATATACACATACTATATGATCATCCACAGTGTACAATCGGTTGTCCACAATATCATTATACAGTGTGGATTCATCACCATGATAAGCACTTGAACATATTCATTACTTCAAAACAGTTTTCTAAAGAATAATAAAAATAGATTAAAAATTGAATTATCATACAATGCAATATAATAATGTCTGACAACACAGGCAATATACCAAAGCTAAATGTCTATGAGAGTGGGATATAAGAGGGTTATGGGATTCTTGACAGTGGTGATGTTGTCTTTCTTTTTCAATTGTCATGGGATTGGATCCTTTCATGGCTGCCTCTTTTTATAGCTCTTTAGTAGGCTAACACTCATCTCATCCAATGAGGGAAACTGCCATTTAGATGTGATTTGTTTGTCATTTCCTTTCTGCAAACAGAGACATCTATAATAGGTACACATGAAGTTCCAGCTTATCCAGAAGCCAGCTAGTTTTGAGCAGTGCATGCTGACTGCACGTTCATGCTAGAGTGGCATGAAGGCTTAGCTCCATTTAGTAGCTGTTCAAGGCATGAATCCTGATATTATCCAGACCCACCTGGACCACTGCATGGTGAGGTAATGGGTGGCAAACATGCCCAGTGTGAGCTAGCAGCTGCAATTTTTCTTTCAAGCACTTGCATGTGTGGCTGGTCTGTGAGTTAGTGTGCATGTGCTAAAGACAGCAATTGGTCATGGGAAGGCATGTTTACACAAAAATGGGGTGGTCTTCCCCAAAGCAGAACTTCAAGAAAATAGGAGGATGGATGAGTAAAATGCTTGATTGCAGTGTGGTGAGATCAGTGAGCTGGCAGAGATGTATGAAACATGATGAAAATAAAATGATCTTGAGAATCAGGAAGGCATTTAGGATGACACCTGGTTGTGTGTTTATGGAAGAAAGAATAATGGAGGAAATAATCACTGAAAATTTCCCAGCTTTTATGAAAGACAAGATTGTAGGTACAAGAAATGAAGCATACACCAAACAGGATAGATCTGAATAAAACTCCAAGACATTTTCTGATCAGATGTCCAATTTCAAAGACAAAAAAAAGAATTCTGAAAGCAGCTGGAGAAATGATTCATCACTAACAAGGGAAGCATGATAAGACTATGTATGGATTTCCCTGCAGGGACCATGGAGGTAGGAAGGCAGAGGTATGACATATTTAAGATATTGAAAGATAAAAACTTTCAACAGAGAAATCCATATCTGGTGAAATTGTCCTTTAGAAATGAGGGAGAGTTTGAAATATTTTCAAATGAACAGACACTGAGAGGGTTTGTGAACAAGAGACCTACCCTACAAGAAATACTAAAAGGAGTACTATAGGCTTGTAGGAAAAGACAAGAGAAAATGGTTTGGTGTAAAAATGAAAACTATCAGGAAGGGTAAAAGGAAAGAAAGAAAAAAATAGGATGGCACATAAAATCCAAAAGAAAAAATACTAGAAGAAATTATTCCTTTACACTAATATTATTAAATGTTAGTGGATTAAGCTCCCAATAAAAAGACATAGACTGGCAGAATGGATTAAAAACAGGGACCCAACTATATGCTGTCTACAAGAGACTCACTTTAGACACAAGGACAAAAATAGGTTGAAAGTGAAAGATTGGAAAAATATATTTAATGAAAACAACCAGCAAAATATGGGGGTAGCTATATTAATATCAGACAAATTAAACTTCAACTTTAAAACAATTAAAAGAGACAAAAAGGACCCCATATATTAAAAAAGTCACAATATGTCAAGAATATGTAACAATCATAAATGTTTAGGCACCAAGCCAGAGTGCACCAAAATACATGAGGCAAACACTGACAGCACTGAAGGGAGTAGATAGCACTGCAATAACAGTTGGGGATTTCAGTACACTGCTTTCACCAATGGATAGAACTTCTAGAGAGAGAATCAGTAGAGAAACAGATTTTGAACTGTGTGACAAATGAAGTAAACCTAACAGACATTAGAACACTATAATACACAACAGCAATGTACATATTTTTCTCAATTGCTCATGGCTCATTCTCCAGGATAGGCCACATGTTGGGCCACAAAAGAATTCTCAATAAATTTATAAACATTGATATTAACAAAACACTCCCCTGGCTCATAATGGAATGAAGTTGGAAATCAATAACAGGCATAAGGCCAGAAAATTCACAAATATATGGAAGCTAGCAGCACCCTCCTAAATAACCAGTGGATCTGGGAAGAAATTAGCAAATGCCTTGAGGCAATGAAAATGAAAACATAGCATATCTAAACTTATGGGATGCAGCAAAGTTGGTCCTAAGCAACATTAGGAGGAAACCAAGAAAAAAATTCCATTTACACTAGCAACAAATTAGTCAAATATTTAGGAATAAAAATAACCAAGGCTGTAAAAGATGTATGTACAGAAAACAATAAGAAATTGCAAAAAAGAAATCACAGGAAGTGAAAGGTACCTGAGATGAAAGGTACCCCTGACTGCCAGAGATGAGAGACAACTGAGGAGTTCAGGCAAAGGCATTTATTCCAAGAGTGGAAAGGAGCCCACCTGTGCAGTGCACAAAATGGTGATTGCCCAGACTGAGTGGATGGGAGAGATAAGTATGCAGAGCTGAGAGGAAGTTAGCTTTTGCTGGCAAGGAAGTTAATTTTCATGGGCTTTTTGTGGGCAGGGTTTCTGATGTCTAACTTTTGGGCCCTTCATTCCCATCTTTTTGGTTATGGTAGGGAGGGGATATTGGCAGGAACAGGGACATTGTTTCTTTTTTCTGTAGCTTCTTCCTGTTGGTGGAGGGCATAGACATCTTCCATTATGAGGGCTTGATATGGTAATAGTGACATGAGGATGAACTGTGTGGCAATGGAGGTGGATATTCTTTTGGTGGTGCTTTCAGCCAGGTTGGTAAGAAGCTTCATAAGACAAGGGATGAATAGGAGAGCTAGGCTTAGTAAGATTAGTGGGGTTATGAGGGGGAGAATCCATTGTCACCACTGAATAGAAAGTGGGGAACTGGTGCTCTCCTGGAGAGAGGTAGCTTGCTCATGGAGTTTTGAGATGCCTGTTCTGACAATTCCCAATTGGGTTGTGAAGAAGTAGCATTGGTTCTGTAATAGATCACAAATGCCTCCATTGGCAGTGGTTAGAAGGTCCAGGCCATGTCTATTTTGGAGGAATACTGAGGCTAGGGAGTCTGCTAGGTCTTGGGGGTATTCTAGGGTATCTGATATCTTTTTAACCCTAGTGGGAGTTCTTTTGAGAGGGCAGCTACTTGGTGTAGAGGGACTCCAAGACTGGCAGCTCTGGTACTGGCTCCAGAAAGAACTCCTAGGATGTCTAATAGGGAGATGAATTGACCTGCCTGGGGCATTTGGAGATGGGTGGTTGGTATGAGAACAGGGGTGTCAGGTGGAGCAATGGAGATTGAAGGGCTTATGTAGGTTAGGGTGCAGGTTCCACTCCCATTGGTGGGGAGGCATAGGTAGGCAGAAGGTCTACAGAGCCAGAATACACCATAGGTGTAATGTAAACATGAGGTGAGGTGTATGGTATAAACATGTCAGAGGGGACTGCTGGGCAGGCAGAGCCCTTGAGTGGGGTATATTGGTTGAAGAAGTGGATGATATGACTGAGAGCAGTGGATCAGAGGGGCTGGAGTTGGGGAAAATTAGTGGAAACTGGGGGAGTCTCTGACTGGAAGCGGTGTCAGTAGGTATCTAGAAAGAACTTGGTGTTGTGATCTGGAAATAATTTGCATGACTGTGAGGGAGTTTCTGGGATATGGGTTGGGAGGTGGGGGATGGGTGGTCAGTCACCATGGCTTTGGCAGAATGCAGATGTGGTGCTGGAGTAATTTAGTGTTAGGGATGGTGGGCCAGTTATTTGTAGTTTATGGGGGCAGTGGGATAGAGGGAAGTGAGTGTGGGTGTAATAGTTGCTGGGTCTGTTGACAGTGATGGTTCTGTTGCAGGCTTGGGGTGAGAGATGTTCACTGGGGTTGCTGTTGGGGAATGGTGGTCATTGGATGCAAAGTGGTACTTGCTAGGCTAGGGTGAGGTGGGTGGCTGTTGGTCCATGGAATAATTTTTGGGTAAGGTTGAGTGAGGTTAGAGTTTTTTAATTGAAGAAAGGTAACTTTGCAGGTAAGGGTAGCACCATCTGACTCTGAGAATGGTGGGAGGGGGAGAAAATTGGCATGGACTCCTGCTGGGGTGGTAGCCCAGGGCATGATGAAGGTGGGGATTGCAAGATTGGTTTCTTGTGAAAGGTGCAGACAGAGCCAGCAGAAGGGTGCTTAGGAGGAGTTGGAGTTATATAAGAGGGTGGAAGTGAAGTTTAGAGTCTTTTCTAGGTGTGGTGGAAGGGAGGGGGCTTAGGATGGGAGTGTTAGAGTGTGTAGCAGGTTAGGATTAGGGGGGAAAATAGACACTTTTTATTTGGTTCCATGTGAAGTCCTGGAAGGTTCCTTGAAGGTATTCATCTCATGGGAAGATGACTAGTTGCTCACTTAACTGATCTGGAGGAAGGGGAGTAGGGAGATGATTCCATTGGTCAGGCTGGAGGGCTGATGAGTTAGAGGAGGGTCTATTTTGTAGCTGGGTTATCTTGAGGGTGGTAGGGCCTGTAAGAGCAGACTGTAGTGGGGGGCTTGAAATGGTTTGATACAACTAAGGTGATGCCAAATGTGTCAGGAGCTCAGCTAGTTGGACAGCTGAGGGAGTGGCTAGACTGACAGTGTAGGGGTCATTCCACTGGGGGTTACATCTTTGGGAGGGGTGTGATGCTTTAGTAAAACCTGGTTACCAGTTTGGATAGAGAGGAGTGTTTCAGGATTTGGGGCAGGAAGGACTGCATCAGCATGGGCTCAGAGAATGTTTCTGAGGTATTTTAGCAGGGGGAAGTAATCTTCCATTTGGGATGATACACAGGGGATAAATTTCCTAGGACAAATGGTCATCCATACATGAGCTCAAATGGACTTAGGAGAGATGCTTGTCTTGGGAGTGCCTGTATGCATGTAAGTGCTAAGGGGAGGAGCTGAGTCCATGGTAGGTGGAGTTTAGTCAAGAGTTTGGTGAGATGGATTTTAAGGAGGTGTTTGGCTTTTTCTACCTTTCCAGATGATTAAGGTCAGTAGGGAATATGGAAATTCCATGTTATTCCTAAGACCTGGGAGACTCCATGGGTTATTTAGGAGATAATGGCAGGGTCATTGTCTGATTGTAGTGAGTGGGGGAGTCCAAAGAAAGGAAAAATGTTGGTTAGAAGTGTGGATACAGTATCTTGTGCCTTTTCTGATGATAAGGGGAAGGCTTCTATTTGTCCTTAGAATGTGTCTACAAGGGTAAGAAGGATTTCTGTGTGTTTGATGGGAGGCATGTGGATGTAGTTCATTTGCCAGTTTTCTCCTGGTAGGTGACCTCATGCTTGATGGAGGTCTCCCCCAGCTGTTGCAAGTGCTCCCTGGTTAAAGGTCATGAGGCAGGTGGGAAAAGAAGATGATATATTTTTTAGAAGAGTGGTGAGGTGTGGATGGTGTAAAAGTGGGAGGAGGAAGGTGGCTAGAGGTTTTGGGCTGACATTAAAGAGATTATGGAGGTGGGTAAGGATGAGCTCCACTTTGAGTTGGGGGAGGATAAGGTGATTGTTGATTGTAAACCAGCTGTGGGTGTTTGGAGTTGCTGTGTTGTATATTGTTTAGCTTCCTTGAGGGAGTATTTGGGTGATAGAAGGGAAAAGAGGAGCAAGGATTGGGGGAGTGGGGAGAAAAGGGAGGTTTGAACTGCTTGTTTTGCTACTTTGTTGGCTAGGTTGTTTCCTTGCATGATGGGGGAGGAGAGTGGTGGGCCTTGCAGTGTAGAAGAGCTACTTGTATAGGTAGTTGAGCCACTTGAAGGAGTTTTAGCATGTGGGGACTATTTATGATGGAGTTCCATTTGCATTGAGCAATCCCTATTTGGCCCAGATGGCAGTGTGATTGTTGATGATGTGGAGGGCATATTTGGGGTGTGTGTGTGTGTGTGTGTGTGTGTGTGTGTGTGTGTGTGTGTGTATGAGTATTGCTAGCCATTTTAAGGGCTTGAGTGAGAGCAACTAGTTCTGCTTTTTGCAATGAGGACACTAAGGGGAGATTCCCTTGCTCAATTATTGTGTTGTGGGCTTGTGCTATGGCATAACCAGCTATATTGTGACCTTATGTGATGTAGAAGCTGCCATAAATGAACAAGTTTTGGGCAGGGGAGGGTAGGACGTTTGAGGAGATGGGGAAAGGAGTTTGGGTTTGGTTGATTTCTTTGCAGTCATGCATTATTTGGTTTGTGATGGGAAAGAAGGTGGATGGGTTGATCTTGGTTGAGTTACCAGGGTGTGTATTTGGTCAGGTAATTAGTGTGAGATGGAATTCTTGAGCTTTGGAAGTGGTAGAAGGTTTAGGATTTTAGTAGAGGTTAGATCTTTAAGGTTATGAGGAGCATGTATTGTGAGGAAATGAAGAATTAGCTTGTCAGCTTCTTGTGTAAGGAGGGCTGCTGCTGTTAGGGTTTTTAAAGAGGCAGGCCAGCCCCAAGTGGTGGAGAGGAGCTGTTTTGAGAGGTAGGCAATGGGTTGTTGAGAAGAGTTTTCTTGGGGGGCTAAGAGCCAAGCATGGTGTTTTGTTACTCAGTAATGAAGAGGGTGAATGGATGATTGAAATCAGGCATGGGGAGAGCAGCAGCAGAGAGTGAGTCTTGTTTTAGCTTGGAGAAGGGGTGTGTTATCAGGATGGATGGATTAAGGGGCTTGTGGAGGTTTCGTTTTGAAGCTTGGTATAGTGGGCATGCTAATAGGGTGAAGTTGGGAATCCAAAGGCAGGAAAACCTGCAGGCCCCAGGAAGGATAAGATTTCTTGTTTTTGGATGGGGGTGGGAGGTAAGTGTTGAGAGTTTTTCTCTGAAGAGTAATGGCTTTTGAGGTGGGAATCAGTGTTAATCCTAGATTAGATTACTTGGGGTAGGACTAACTGGGCTTTTGTTGGGAGATGTGGTATCCCCTAGAAGCTAAAAAGTTCAGGAAGTTAACAGTGCCCTGGGTGCAAGTTTCCTGGGCACGTGTGCAAATAAGATCAACTACATATTGCAGTATGGTTACAGAGGGGTTTGGAAACATAGCAAGATCATGTGCTAGGGCATGTCTGAAGAGGTGGGGGGAATTGTGAAATCCCTGTGGAAGAACTGTCCAAGTGATTTGGGCTGATCTGTTGGTGTTTGCATCAGTCCAGGTAAAGGCAAAAAAGTGTTGGGAGTTAGGGTGGAGGAGTGTGGTGAAAAATGTGTCTTTAAAGTCTAGGACTGAAAAATGTGTTGTGGTGGGTAGAATTTGGGAGAGGAGGGTATATGGGTTGGAGACTGTGGGGTGTATGGGGATTACAGCTTGGTTGATGGCCCTGAGGTCTCAGACTAGGCAGTATGTTCCCTTGGGCTTGTGGACAGGTAGAATGGGGGTGTTACATGGAGAGTGGCTTAATTTTAAGAAGTTTCAGGTGAAAAGCTTTTGTATAATTGGTCTGAGGCCACAGAGGTGTGTGATAGATATGGGGTATTGGGGTATTGTGGGGTACTTGATGGGATTTTTTAGCATGATAGGGATGGGGGCATGGTGGGTAGTGATGGAGAGGTTATCATTGACCCAGGTGAGTGAGTTTATGAGATTGTCAGGGAAAGTAGAGGGGGTGAGCAGGATAGGAGGGGACTCTTGAAGGGTTAGGATTAGAGCATTGGTGGGCATAGGAGTTTAAGCAGGCTGAGGGGTGATGGTGGCTTGGAGGGTGTTGAGAATGTCTCTTCCTAGCAGTAGAATGGGGCAATTGGGGATGAAGAGGAATGAGTCTGTGAGTATTAGGTTGTCAAATTGGCAGAGTAGAGGGGGTGTTTCTCTCAGGCTGAAAGAGGTTCCCTTGACCCCCATGACTTGTGTGGAGGATCAGACAGTGGGTCTGGCATAAGTGGTCAAGGTGGAGTAAGTGGCCCTGGTATCTAGGAGGAATGAGACTGACTTACCCACAATGGTCAGAATTACCTGGGGCTCCTGGTTGTTGATGGAGATGGGACCCTCCAGTGTCCCTGGGATCCATCAGTCTTCACAAGCCAGGCTGAGTAGGTCTGTAGTGCCTGCAGACCTAGAGAGGTTTGGGGGCATTCCATTTTCCAGTGACCCTCTTGTCCACACAGAGTGCATGGCTGGGTAGGAGGGTGTGGATTGGAGCACTGCCTGCCCAATGGCCAGTGCTTTTACATCTGAAGCAGAGCCCCAGGGGAAGGCAGGAGGATGCTGCTCCTTCCTGTGCAGGTTTCTGGGTATTCATGAGTGCTGCAGCTAACATTTGACTTTTTGTTTGATCTTGGGCTTGCTTTTCCCCCTTGGACACTTCCTCTCTGTTTCTGAATACTTTAAAGACAGTGGCCATGAGATCACCTTGGGGGATGAGGGGACCCTCTTTAATTTTTTAACTTGTGGCTGATATCAGGAGCTGACTGTGAAATAAAGCAGGAGTTTAACATAGTTTGTCCTTGGGGCTGTCAGGGCCTAGGTTGAAGGGCTTCAGTGAGGTGAGCCATGAGCTGGGTGGGGATTTTGTTTTGATCCTGAAAAATTTTAGTTTGTCAAAGTTAACTACTTTGAGGGAAGCTTTTTTGAGACCCACTAGGATACATGTTTGAAAGTGGTTGTGTTTAGCAATGTCCCTGTGGCTGGGTTGGTACTGCCAATCAGGGTTGGGCTGGGGGACAGCCTGCTCTCCTGGGGGTTTGATGGGGTCAGTGACATTGAGGTCATCTGTATGCTGTCATGCTGCCTGCTAGACTCTTTACCTCTCCTATGGGAGGAGAGTGGAGGTGAGGGTGACATAGATGTCTTGCCAGGTCATATTATAGGACTGGATAAGATAAACTCTTCATTGTATGGGCCTAGGCTGGGGGAGAAGGAACCAAGTCATTTTTCAATTTGGGAGATATCTCTGAGTGAGAAGCAGACATGGACATGGACTATTCCTTCAGCACCAGTGACCTCCTGGAGTGGGAGGAGTGGCCATTTTGTGTGGGAGTGTCAAAGGTGGGTTTTGGTTTTAGAGGGGGTGGGGAATGGGGAGGTGGGGTGGGAAGAAGGGGGTGGGACTAGGGGATTGGCAATGAGCATGGGACGAGTGAGTTTTGGGATATGGGTTTTTTGGGGGGTGGGGGATTGTGATGGGGAGCTGGACAGAGGAGATGGTTGGGGTGGGGATGGGGTCTCTGAGTGCAGGTGAATGTGTGGGCTGGAAGGGGGAGGAACTTGGAGAGCCTGGGCTGGAGGAGGGATTTGTAGGAGGTGGTGAGGGCTGAGGAGGGGCAGCTAAGTCCATGGTGTTGAAGGTATTGGAGGGGTTTTGATAAGGAGAGGGAGGAGGGTAGGTGGTATCAGCAGAGGCAGGAGGAGGAGGAGGTTTGCAAGCCACCATGATGTTGTAGGTGGAGCAAGAGGAACAAGGGAAAGACAAGTGTGTAAAGAAAAAAAGGCCTGAACATAAGGGACCTTGCCTCACTTGCCATTACAGTGTAAAAAATTGTCTAGGTTGAGTAGCAGATTATAACTGAAGGCAACATTTTCAGGCCAAAATGAGCTTTTGTCAAGCTTATATTGTGACCAAGCAACATTGCAAAAGAAGAAGATGAGATGCTTGGGATGGATAATGTCCTTGAAGCCAAAGTTTTTATATTGTCTGAGAAGGCACCTGGAGAGAGGATCCAGTGCCCATTCTGTTGTGCCACTCAGGGCCCATAACCCAAGAAGAGCACATCCCCAAATTTGCTCCTGAATTAGGGCAAAGAAACAGAGGCTTGATGGGAAGTTGGTTGTCCCCAAACTATCCTTGGAGCCAGGACCCCTGTCTGGCAGTGGGTCCCAAGCCCTGGTCAAGGTCCAGCACTGTGGCTTTCAAAATTTTGGAAGGACTGGTTCAACTGGGTAGAAGGGCAGGCACAGACAGAGAAGGGTACCAGATAGAGAAAGAGAGAGAGAGAGAGAAAAGGCAAGAGAGAGGGGAAGGGAGGGGGTGATTACACTTATGCAACTTTACAGAGGGCAGAGGTCTGATAAGTGTCTTACAGGTAGGCAGTTGTCTCTAGTGATTGGGGAGGGGCTTTAAGTCAGTACAGCCAAGGCTAGGGAGGTAGCCCAGGGGAGCTGCCACAGCCCACTGCTTCCCCAGTAGCAAGGCTGTGGTTGGATGAAGATTTAGATGGTGAGACTCAGGTGGCTGGACCTGGCACAGCCAAGGTTAGGGAGTAAGCCTGGGCAAGCTGCTGCTGCCCCCTGCTTCCCTAGTAGTGAGGCCATAACCAGGGTGCCACACTCCAAGTCTCCTGAGTTTTGGCACCAGATGAAAGGTACCTGAGATAAAAGGGACCTCTGGTCACCAGAGATGAGAGACAACTGAGGAGTTCAGGTAAAGGCATTTATTTCAAGGATGGAAAGGAGCCTGCCTGGGCAGTGCACAAAATGGTGATTGCCCAGACTGAGTGGATGGGAGAGATAAGTATGCAGAGCTGAGAGGAAGTTAGCTTTTGCTGGCAAGGAAGTTAGTTTTCATGGGCTTTTTGTGGGCAGGGTTTCTGATGTCTAACTTTTGGGCCCTTCAGGAAACACATATTGTGTTCACGGATTGGAACACTAAATATAGTTAAAATGTCAAGTGTACCTAAATTGATTTATAGATTCAATACAAAACCAATTAAAATGGCAGCTACTTTTCAGAAATAGAAAAACCAATAACTAAATTTATTTGGAAGGGCAAAGTGCTCTGAATAGCCAAAAATATCTTGAGAAAGAGGAAAGAAGTGGGAGGTCTCACACTACCTGACTTTAAAGCATATTGCAAAAGTACAGTGGTCAAAACAGTGTGGTCTGGCATAAAGACAGGTATACTGACCAAGGGAATCAAATTGGGTGTTCATAAACAGACTCTCTCATCTATAGAAAATTGATCTTTGATAAGGCAGTCCAGCCAATGCAACTGGGAAAGAGCAGCCTCTTCAACGTATGGTACTTGTAGGACAAGATATCAATATTCCAAAGAATGAAAGAGGACTCCTGTCTCACACCATACAGAAAAGTTGACTTGAAATGAATGAAAGATCTCAATATTACATCTATGACTATAAAATTTAGAAGAAAATGTAGGGAAATATCTTAAAGATACTGTGATAAGATGTGGTTTCTTAGATATTACAACAAAAGCATCAGCAGTGAAAGAAGAATTAGATAAATGGGATTTCCTCAAAATTGAATATTTTGTGCATGAAAGGACTTTCTTAGAAAAGTTAAAAGGGAGCCTACACAATGGGAGAAAATATTTGGAAACCACATATCAGATAAGAGCTTAGTAACCAGGATATAAACCAAGATCCTACAACTCAACAATAAAAAGACAACCCAATTTAAAAATGGGCAAAAGACACAGACAAACCCTTTTCTGAAGAGGAAATACAAATGGCTCAATAACATGAAAATAGCTCAACATCTCTGTCCTAGGGAAATGCAAATCTAAGCCACAATTAGATATCATCTCACACCTGCTATAGAATGTCCATTATTTTTAAAAAAGAAAATTATGAGTGCTGGAGAGGATGTGGAGAAAGTCACCCTTAGTCATTTTTGGTGGGAATGTAGGATGGTTCAACCACGGTGGAATGCAGTGTGACAGGTCCTCAGGAAGCTAAGGATAGAATAGCTATATGATGCAGGAATCCCATTACTAGGTATATACTTGTAGGAACTGTA
This sequence comes from Choloepus didactylus, assembly GCF_015220235.1. NCBI lineage: Eukaryota > Metazoa > Chordata > Mammalia > Pilosa > Megalonychidae > Choloepus > Choloepus didactylus. The sequence goes on from NC_051310.1 coordinate 190,547,685, forward strand.
AGCTAGGACATGAATGGACATTTCTAAAGCAATGTTTATGGTAGTATTCACAATTGCCAAGAGATGGAAGAGGCTCAAATGTCCATCAGTAGTTAAGTGGATAAACAAAATGTGGTACATACATATGATGGAATATTACACAGCTTGTAAGACAGAATAAAGTCACAGGGCATATAACATCATGGATGTGCCTTTAGGTACTTGCTATTTTGACTACTGTGGCTTTATAGTAGGCTTCATGGTCATGCAGTGCAAGCCCTCCCACTTCTGTTTTCTTTTTTAGAATACTTTTTAGCAATTTCAGACATCTTTCCATTCTATATATATTTGATGACTAACTTCAAAATCTGCAGAATACATTGTTGGAGATTTTTTGGGAATTCTACTAAATTTCTAAATCAGTTTGATAGAATTGGCATCTTAATTATGTTTAGCCTTCCTATGCATGAACATGGAATATCTCTCCTTCTCTTTAGGTCACCTACTATTTCCTTTAGTAGAGTTATGTAATTTTTGAGTAAAGGTCTTTTACATCCTTGTAAAGGTTATTCCTAGGTACGTATGGAATCTTTTCCTTGAGTGTCTCTTCAGTTATATTTCTACTGTATAGAAACATTACAGACTTATGTGCATTAATCTTATATCCCACCACTTTGCTGAGTTTTTATTAGCTCAAGTAGGTGTATTATTGATTTGTCAGGGTTTTCAAGTATAAGATCATATCATCTGCAAATAATGAGACTTTTGCTTCTTGTTTTCCAATTTGGATGCTGTTTATTTCTTTTTCTTGCTAAGTTGCTCTGGCTAGAACTTTTAGCACAATATTGAATAATAGTGGTGACAATGGTCATCCTTGTATTGTTCCTGATCTTAGAGGTAAAGCTTTAAGTCACTTACTGGCTGTGGGGTTTTCACATATGCCCTTTATCATATTGAGGAAATTTCCTTCTATTCCTAACTTTTGAATTGTTTTTATCATAAGTTGATATAGGATTTTGTCAAATGATTTTCGGCATCTATTGAGATGCTCATTTGATTTTTCCATTCCAATTTGTTTATATGTTTTATTACATTGATTGATTTTCTCATGTTTAAACACCCTTGCATACCTGGGATGAACCCTACTTGGTCAGGGTGTATACTCTTTTTAATGTGTTTTTGAATTCAGTTTGCAAATATTTTGTTGAGAATTTTAACATCTATATTCATTAGAGAAATTGGCCTGTAGTTTTCCTTTCTTGTAGCATCTTTATCTGGTTTGGGTATAAGAGTGATATGGGCTTCATGAAATGAGTTAGGTAATGTTCCATTTTCCTCAATTTTTCAAAAGATTTTAAGTAGGAATGGTGTCATTCTTTTTGGAAAGTTTGGTGGAATTCCCCTGTGAAGTCATCTGGGCCTGGGGTTTTATTTGTATGAAATTTTTGATAACTGATTGTATCTCTGTACTTGTGATTTGTTTATTGAGTTGTTCTATTTCTTCTTTATTCAGTCTTGGTTGCTCATGTTTTTCTACAAAATGATCCATTTTCCCTAAATTATCTAGTTTATTGGCATAGGGTTGTTCATAGTGTTCTTTTATGATTTTTTTTTTTTATTCTGAGTCTGCAGTAATATTCCACCTCTCATTTATTATTTTATTTGGGTCTTCTGTCTTTTTGGCTTTGTCACTTTAGCTAAGGTTTGTCAATATTGTTGATCTTAGACAACTTTTGGTTTTGTTTATTGTCTCTGTTGTTTTTTTTGTTTTCCATGTCATTTATTTCTACCATGATCCTTTTTATTTCTTTTCTTCTTTTTGCTTTATGATTAGTTTGCTCATTTTCTTGCTTCTTCAGTTATTCCATTAATTCTTTGATTTTAGCTCTTTTTTCCTTTTTACTATATACATTCAGAACTATAAATTTCCCTCTTAATACTTCCTTCACTTCATCTCATAAATTTTAATATGTTGAGTTCTCATTTTTATTCTTCTCTAGATATTTAGAAATTTTCTTGTAATTTCTTCATTGAACCACTGATTAAGATTGTGTTGTTTAACCTCCAGAAATTGTGAGAGTTCATGTTCCTTGATGATTATTAACTTCTAGTTGTATTTCATTGTGGTCAGAGAATGTGTTTTAAATAATTTTAACCTTTTAAAATTTGTTGAAGCTTGTTTTATGCCCCAGTATATGATCTATCCTGGAGAAACTTCCGTGAGCACTAGAGAAGAATGTATATCCTGGTAATTTGGGATGCAGTGTTCTATATATATCTGTTAAATCTAATACATTTGTCACATTGTTTAAGTTATCAATTTCCTTATCGGTCGTCTGTCTAGATGAACTTTCTATAGGATACAGTATCATACTGAAGTCTCCCACAATTATTGTGGAAACATTTATTGCTTCTTTCACTTTTGCCAGCATTTATGTCATACTTTGGAGCAACTTAATTGGGTACAAAAATGGTTATGATTGTTATTTCTTCTTGAATTTTCCCTTTTATTAGTATATAGTGTCCTCCTTTGTCTTTTATAACACCCTTGGATTTAAATTCTATTTCATCTGAAATTAGTATTGCTACTCCTGCTTTCTTTTCACTGTAGTTTTCATGGTATATTTTTTCCATGCTTTTACTTTCAATTTCTTTGTTTAACCAAGTCTAAGATGAGTCTCTTGAAAACAATATATTGATATTTTATATCTTTAATTCTTCAAATCTGTATCTTTTAATTGGGAAGTTTGATCCATTTACATACAAAATTATTACTGTGAAGGTTGTTCTTGAATCAGCCATCTTATCCTTCTTGGGTCTTATCCACCTTGGGCTCATGGTGGGCCCAAGTACTTCTGATTGAGACACCCCCCAAAATAAACAAAGTTGAGAACAGACTTAAGGATAAAAGGTGGTTCAGGAGTACCATCTGATGGTAGGTCAAGCAAGTCCACTCCACCAAGTTGTTGCTCTGTCAAATTATAGATTAATGCTTAAATAATCTTGTGTACTCTAAAATAGACCTATCAGGATAAGCAAATATGAAGAAGTCAAAAACAACAGAAAATTACAAAGCATATGAAGAAACTAGAAGATACAGGCAACTCAGAGGCCCAAATGAAAAAAACCCAGAACAGATACAGAATCTGGAGCAATTAATCAAAGAAGTACTCACAAACATTAATATTATGGCTCAGGATGTAAAAGACATGAAGGACACCCTAGAAGGGCAGAAAGAAGAATTTGCAAGATTAAATAAAAAATGAGGATCTTATAGAAATTAAAGATACTGATGATCAAACTAAAAATATTCTTGAGACATATAACACTAGATTTGAAGAGGTAGAGGACCAAATTAGCAAGCTAAAGATAAGGTAATGAAAAATGAAAGCACAAAAAGTGAGTGTTGAAAAAAATAAAAAAACTTGATATGGATCTCAGGGAAATTATGGACAATATGAAGCATAAAAATGTAAGAATTATTGGTGTCCCAGATGGGGAAGAGAAGAATAAAAGAGTAGGAAGAGTATTCCTAGATATTAATGAGAAAAATTTTCAACCCTTCTAAACAACCTAAATATGCAAATTAAAGATGTTCAATGAACTCCAAATAGAATAAATCCAAATAAACCTATTCTGACATATACCTTGATCAGATTTTTGAATGCTAAAGAGAAATAGAAAGTTCTGAAAGGAGGAAGAGAGGAGCAATTTACCACATACAAAGGAAACAATATAAGATTGAGGACTGACTATTCAGAGGGCCCCATGGAGGTGAGAAGACAGTGGTATGATATATTTAATTTTCTGAAAGAGAAAAATTGTCTCTACCTGTCAAAGCTCTCCTTCAAAATTGAAGGAGAGATAGGATAGAAGATGGCAGCTAGCTGAGACAGGGTGAAAAAAATGCCTTCATGAAAAACACTAGCTAAAAACCAGAAAGTGACCTAGAATACTGGTTACAGTGATGCACCAACTGGATGAGGTCTCCTAGCTCCAGAGGGGCCATGTACTTGGTGAAACTGGGAGTAGGCATTCTGAAATGAGTGAGTAAGCTGGCTGGAAGACCCGCAGCCATGTAGCAGGCTGAGGAAGCCAGGGTTCAGCATATGGAGACCAGCTGGCTGTTCTTAAAAAAAAAAAAAAAAGGAGAGGCTCCAGTAGCAATTGTGGGAACCATGCAGTAAAACACAGCAAGAGGGGGCTGGGCTGCCCTCTTGCTGTCTGGCTGGGAAGATAGCCTGCAGCAGATGCCCTTGGGTTTGGGGGAATGGAGGGGAGAGCTGGAAGCAGAAAGAAACCCCACGGCTAGCAGCTAGCCCCCAGAGGGCTGGATAAACTGCCTGGGGCTATGCCCACAGCTCAAAACCCCACCAGTTGTCCTGGAGCTAGGAAGGAAGAAAGGTGCGAGGAGAAGAGGGCTGAGATGCCCCACTTGGCCATTTTTGCTTTGGGCTGGGAGTGCACCATCACACAGCCCGGTGGCCCAGGGCTTCCCTTGTGGGACGGCATGCACTGATGATGTAGCACAGCCTTCCCTTGGCTGAGCTACTGGAGGAGCACAGCTGGGAGGGGGGATCTGCTCAGAGAACCCAGGGACACTACACCAAGTCTGGTGGTTTATGGATGAGCAAGAGAGAGAGGCTGGGGCTGAACTGAAATGAAGGCTTAGACTTTTGTGGTGGCCTTAAATCTCTGGGATTTTGGGAGATTTGAACATTAGAACTGCCCTTCCTCCCTGGCTACCTGTACACACGCCCCACATTCAGGGCAGACAGCTCCAGCAACACACCCAAACTGAGTTCTCCAACTGAACCCACAAGAATGATTTCCCCACACAAAGTGGAAAAAAGGTTGAGAACTGACTCGAGGAATATAGGTGACTCACAGACGCCATCTGCTGGTTAGTTAGAGAAAGTGTATGTCACCAAACTGTGTTCCTGAAAAATTAGATCGATATCCCTTTTTCTTTGCAACTTGAAAGAGCCCTATCAAGCAAAACAAATGCCAAGAGGCCAAAAACAACAGAAAATCTTAATGCATATGATAAAACAAGAAGATATGGAGAATCCAACTCCAAACACACAAACCAAAATTTTGGAAGATACAGTATACCTCACAAAATTAATCAAAGATCTACAATTGAGGAATGAAAACATGGCAAAGGATTTAAAGGACATCAAGAATACCATGGCCCAGGATATAAGCTACATAAAGAAGACCCTAGAAGAGCATAAAGAAGACATAGCAAGAGTAAATAAAAAAATAGAAGATCTTATGGAAATAAAAGAAACTGTTGGCAAAATTAAAAAGACTCTGGATATTCACCATACAAGATTAGAGGAAGCTGAACAACATCTCAGTGTGCTAGAAGCCCACAGAACAGAAAATGAAAGAACAAAAGAAAGAATGGGGAATAAAATAGAAAAAAATTGAAATGGATCTCAGGGATATGATAGATAAAATAAAATGTCCAAACTTAAGACTCACTGGTGTCCCAGCAGGGGAAGAGAAGGGTAAAGGTTTAGAACGAGTGTTCAAAGAAATTGTTGGGGAAAACTTCCCCAACCTTCTACACAATATAAATACACAAAGCATAAATGCCCAGCAAACTCCAAATAGAATAAATCAAAATAAACCCACTCCAAGACATATTCTGATCAGACTGTCAAATACTGAAGAGAAGGAGCAAGTTCTGAAAGCAGCAAGAGAAAAGCAATTCACCACATACAAAGGATACAACATAAGATTAAGTAATGACTACTCAGCAGCAACCATGGAGATAAGAAGGCAGTGGCATGACATATTTAAAACACTGAGAGAGAAAAATTTCCAACCAAGAATACTTTATCCAGAAAAACTCTCCTTCAAATTTGAGGGAGAGCTGAAATTTTTCACAGACAAACAGATGGTGAGAGACTTTGCTGATGAAAGACCTGCCCTACTTCAGATTCTGAGGGGAGCCCTGCTGGAGGAGAGACAGGGAAAGAAGAAAGAGATACAGAGAATTTTAACAGACATATATATACCTTACATCCCAAATCACCAGGACACTCACCTTTCTCTAGTGATCACAGATCTTTCTCCAGAAGGGACCATAAGCTGGGACATAAAACAAGCCTCAAGAAATTTAAAAAAAAAAAACATTGAGTATACTCAAAGCACATTCTCCAACCACAATGGAATACAAATAGAAGTCAATAATTTTTGAACTGTAATTCCACTAGTTACTTCCTATATGATATAAAATACACAAACTCTAAGGACAAATCAGTGGTTTTGAACTCAATGTAAAATCTGTAATTTTAGACAACTATATAAAGGTGGGGGAATGAAGGAGTATAGGAACATAGTTTATGTGTCCTATTGAAGTGAAGGTGGTATCAAAGAAAAACAAGATTGATATGGATTTAAGAGGTTAATTTTAAGCCCCACAGTAAACACAAAGACATTATCAGAGAATATAACCATAGAGCTGAAAAGTAGAGTTTGGGTTAAGAGAAATGGGGGAAGAGGCAATGGGGAGTTAAGAAAGGAGTGCAGGGTTGCTGTTTGAGGTGAAGGGAAATTTCTAGTAATGGATGGTGGGAAAGAGCATTACAACATTCTAAACGTGATTAATCCCACTAATGAAAGGCTAGGGAGGGAGTGGAATGGGAATATTTAGGCTGTATATATGTTTCCACAACTGAAAAACAAAAGTCTAACTAGATGACAATTGAATACTAAGGATGAACTTGGATGGGTTAGGAAGATAGAGTACAGGTGGCTCAAAGGGACACAGTTGAGACATAAGGAAAAGGAAATATAGAATGTAAGCTTTGTATCATTGTTGAATCTCTTGTACTTCTTAGCTGTGCTTAATGGGATTGCATAAAAGAATGTTCTTGTTCATGGGAAGTGTATATGTGAATTATAGTGTATGTTCAAGGATATGTGCAGCTAGCTCTCATGTTCAGAAGACAGAGCAATAGATGATGGATGATAGATAGATAGGGAGGGAGGGAAAGAAATAGCGATGTGACAGCATGTTAAGGTTGATGGATTGAGCTATCAGGGGACGGGGGTCAGGGTATGGTGGAATTCTGTGTATGGGGTTAGTATTGTTTTTGCAACTGCTTCTATAACTTTGAATCTATTTCAAAAGAAAATTAAAAAAATAAAGTATATTTTCACTATCAAAACAAAAAAAAATTGAAGGACAGCTTAAAATTTTCTCAGATTAACAAATATTTGGAGAATTTGTTAACAAGAGACTTGTCCTACTAGGATTACTAAAGGGAGCTCTACTGACTGAGAAAAAAAAAGGAAGGAGAGAGAAATATGGAGAATGGTACAGAACTAAGGAGCGTTAGTAAGGGTACCTAAAAGAAAATAGAAAGAGTAAAAATAGATCCAACAAATGAAAATTATTTAATAGTGGTTTTCTGTCCATCTTTTTCTAACAATGAATAAATGGCAGCTCACCCTCTCACCATGGAGTCTTCATTGACAACTTTTATTTCTTTTGTCCGACATATCTGAGATGACTTTTACTAAATTCATAGAGTTTCCTGATGGTGGTTAAAGAGCAAGAAAGATGAGTTCTTGTGTGTTGAAGCATTTATTCCAAATAGGATGTGTAGGGCAGTGAATATCCTGGGCTTCAATTTTGCTAGATTTTCCTCCAGAATCTATGACTTATTATCTGCATAACCTGGGGAAATTACTGAAATCTCTCTATATAAAATAGGAATAAAAGTGTATATCTAACAGGATTACTAAACATTGAATATAAATATATGAGATTCTTGACTCACAGAACATGTTGCCTATGAATTTTATATAACATTTTTTTGTTATTTCTTGCTTGATTCCACATTCTATGGCTTTTTTATCTATCTTTTCAATCTTTTCTGTACATTCCAAATTCTCCTTTCAAGTAGTATCTGTCTAGCCCTATTAGAACATTGGACATACTTTCCTAATAGGGGTAAATTAATTCTTCATCTGTAGAGTCGAGATCTCAAACTATGCTAGCATTCATTAGTTCACATTTACTTTTATTTACTCTTATTCCATCTTATAGATTTGCAATTATTTTTCATTGTCTAACACTTTTCTTCTGTTTTTTTTTCTAGTTTTCTTTAGCCTGTAAACATAATTCCTAAAAGTTATTTTTTTCATCCCTCTCCCCCATTTTTTTGTGTCAATTTCCTGCTTCTTGCCTTAGTCTCAACAACTTTTCTCAGTTGTAATCTGCTTAATGGCTTGCTTCTTTTTTCAGACTGGTTCTCAGTCACACTTTGTTCCTGCTCCAGGAAATATTACTGGGTCTTTGCTGAATGCATGGCTGTGCACAGGCAGTGCTGAGGGAGAAAAACAAAGGCTCTGCCCTCTAGGCAGAGATAGGCCATGAAGCCAACAGAGTCTCACTCAATCCCTATTTAGTCACTCTTTCATATTATTCCTGTGTTGGTTTGAATCTGTTGTGTACCCTATAAAAAGCCATGTTTTTAAATATTTTTTATTGAGATTGTTGACATTCCATATAATTACCCAAAGATCCAAAGTGTACAATCAATTGCCCATGGTACCATCATAAAACCATGCATCCATCACCACAGTTAATTTTTTTCAATTTTTAGAACATTTTCATTACTTCAGAAAAGAAATAAAGACATACCAAAAAGGAAACTCAAATCCTCCCATCTATCTACCCACCCCCATCCATTATTGATTCATAGTATTGGTATAGTATATTTGATACTGTTGATGAAAGAATGTTAAATTACTACTAACTAGTATATAGTTTGCAATATGTATATAATTTTCCTATATGCCCCTCTGTTATTAACTTCTAGTTATAGTGTCATTCATTTGTTGTAGTTCATGAGAGAGATTTCTAATATTTGTACAGTTAATCATGGACTTTGGCCACCACAAGTTTCACTGTTTTATACATTCCCATCTTTTAACTTCCAACTTCCCTTCTGTGACATATGTGGCTCTGAGCTTTCCCTTTCCACTGCCTTCACACACCATTCAGCACTGTTGTTATTCTCACAATGTGCTACCATCACCTGTGTTCATTTTCAAATATTTAAGTTCATCCTAGTTGAACATTCTGCTCATAAACAACTTCCCATTCTTTAGCCTCATTCCATACGCTGATAACTTACATTTCATGTCTATGAGTTTACATATTATAATTAGTTCCTATCAGTGAGACCCTGCAATATTTGTCCTTATGTGTCTGACATTTCACTCAATATAGTGCCCTCAAGGTTTCTTCATCAACCCATTTTTAAGACAGTTTTGTTCACACACCGTACATTCCATTCTAAGTAAAAAATTGATGGTTCCCTGTATAGCCATGTATTTATGTATTCACCACCATTGCCACTATCTGTATAAGTTCATCTCCATTTCTTCCCCAAAGAAAAAGGAAGAGTCAAAGAAGGTGCAGTGACAGGAGAAAAAGAAAAAAAAAAGGAAGAGAGAAAAACAAAACATGGAAATTAGGAAGCAACAAAAGGAAAGATAGCACTAAACTAAAGTAGAATAAAGAGTTAGACAACATCACCAATTCTAGGAGTCCTATACACTTCTCCTATGGCACCCCTCTATGTATTTAGCTTTGGTATATTTCCTTGTTATATTAAAAGAAACATTATACAATGTCTGTGTTAATTATAGTCTCTAATTTTAATTGATTGTGTTTTACCCCCAGTCCCACCCTATTTTTAACACCTTGAAATGTTGACATTCATTTGTTCTACCTCATGTAAAAACATATTTGTACCATTAATCACAATCATTGAGCACACTAGGTTTCACTGGGTTATACAATCCCAGATTTTATCTTTCCTCTTTCCTTCTGGTGTCCCACATGCTCCTAACCTTTCTCTTTCAACCATAATCTCAGTCATCTTTATTCAGTGTACTTACATTGTTGTGTTACTATCTCCAAAAATTGTGTTCCAAACCTCTCACTTCTGTCTTTTCCTTTCTGTATGTAGCGCTCCCTTTAGTGTTTCCTGTAGAGCAAGTGTCTTGTTCACAAACTCTGTCATTGTCTGTTTATCAGAGAATATTTCAAGCTCTCCCTCATATTTGAAGGACAGTTTTGCCAGAAATAGAATTCTTGGTCAGTTTTTCTGTTTAAGTATCTTAAGTATATCACCCCACTTTCTTCTTGCCTCTATGGTTTTTATTGAGAAATCCACACTTAGTCTTATCAAGCTTCCTTTGTATGTGATGAATCACTTTTCTTCTGCTTCTTTCAGGATTCTTTTTTCATCATTGATGTTTGATGATCTGATTAAAGTGTTTTGGTGTAGGCCTATTTGAATCTATTCTGTTTGGGGTACACTGCACTTCTTGGATCTGTAATTTTATGTCTTTCATAAGAGATGGGAAATTTTCATTGATTATTTCCTCTATTATTCCTTCTGCCCCTTTTCCATTCTCTTCTCCTTCTGAGACACTCATGACACATACATTCCTGCATTTTGTTTTGTCCTTAAATTCCTGGAGATGTTGCTCATTTTTTTTCCATTCTTTCCTCTATCTGTTCTTTTGTGTGTAGGCTTTCACATGCCTTGTTCCCCAGCTCCTGAGTGTTTTATTCAGTCTCTTGAGATCTGCTGTTGTATGTCTCCATTGTGTCCTTCATCTGCTGTGTTCTGCTTTCATTTCCATAGAGTCTGTCAGGTTTTTTTTTCCAACTTTTGATTTCTACCTTAAGTTTATGCCCAGTGTTTTCATATACAATTCATCTCTTTGTCATATCTTCCCTAAACTTTCTGAATTGATCCACATTTGTTTAAATTCCTGTATCTCAGTTGAAG
>NC_051310.1:190558695-190613399 GCF_015220235.1 Choloepus didactylus
TTTAATGGGTTTCTGCCATGTTCCTATCACTCTACAACTGGCTTGTGATATGTTCCTGAACAAAATAGACAAAGATCATTGCCTTCTTGGAGCTCACATTCTAGCAGGGGCAGAAAAGAAACAAGAAATTTAATAAATAAGCAAACTAAATAATATGTTAGAAGATGAAAAAAATGTTTTTTAAAAAAGGAAAAATGTAAAAAGGATATGGAAATGAGGAATGCATACTTTGTTGGTGTTTTTTTTTTTCTTTCAGTATCTTAAATATTTCACAACACTTCCTTCTTTCCTCCATGGTTTCTGTTGAGAATTCTGCACATAGTCTTATTAAGCTTCCTTTGTATGTGATGGATCACTTTTCTTTTGCTGATTTCAGGATTCTGTCTTTGTCTTTGATGTTTGATAATCTGATTATTAAGTATCTTGACATAGAACTATTCAGATCTATTCTGTTTGAGGTATGTTGTGCTTCTTGGACCTGTAATTTTATGACTTTCATAACAGATGGAAAATTTTCAATGACTATTTCCTCTATTATTTCTTCTGCTCCTTTTTCCTTCTCTTCTCCTTCTGGGACACCCATGGTATGTATATTGATGCATTTCATGTTGTCATTCAAATCCCTGAGACATTGTTCATATTTTTCCATTCATTTCCCTATCTGTTCTTTTTTTGTGTAGGATTTCAGGTGTCTTGTTCTCCAGTTCCTGAATGTTTTCTTCTGCCTCTTAAGATCCAGTGTTGTTTGTCTCCATTTTTTTTTTTTTTTGCCATGTTCTGTGGGTTCTTTACTTTATTCTTACATTTATTTTATTTTTTGGACTAATGAAAATGTTCAAAAAGTGTGGGGATGAATGCACAACTATATAATGATACTGTGAACTGCAGAATTTACACTTTGGATGATTATCTGGTATGTGGCTGCATCTCAATAAAATTGCATTAAAAACAGATTGATGTCCTCCATCCCCTTATCTAATACACTGGAATAAGGGTGGGGTCCAAAATTTGTGTGTGTAATAATTTCTCAGGTGATGCTTATGCTGTTGTTCCAAGGATCTGACTGCAAGAACCAATGACCTACATAACTTTCAAGTTTTCTTCCAAGCAATGGGGTACTTTAGAGACTTGAAGTGGAATGAAGAGCCACATATTTATTGGCCCAAGAATGCTGAAATGAATTTGCATTTGAATGACTAAAAGTTGAAGAAAAATTCTTGAAGACAGCTGCATTGAGAGAAGCCTGCAAATTTGTGTGTAATCTTCAAAACTTGATTGACATTTGACTACACATCTGCAAATGAGACTTTGAGGAATGCAAAGTGGAAATATAGCTAATGGCTGAAAGTGATAAGCAGAGTTTAAACAGTTAGTCATCACAGGAAACACAGGCTTTGGAGGAGAAATTCTCTCCATGATAAGGGATTTGGTGAAAACTTTAAGGTTTCCATTGTAATCCTGGAAAGGACATTCATAAGACAAAAGACTACATCTCTAACTAATGCATTCATGGTAGACCATGTGTAAAATGAATTAGACCCTTCATAAAAAATAAAACCAAAAAAAGAAAAAAATTCCTCACAAAAGCAGTATGATACATTAGTAATTTAAATTCACATATGAAGAAAACATTCCTAAGAGAAGATAAAAGAGTCCAGTCTCTGCAAAATATATTCCTAATATTTAGTATACAAACGTTCCTAGCAATGATAAGAAACAGGAACATATAACCAATAATCAAAAGAACAATCACTTGATAGAAATAAGCCCACAGACAATCCAGAAGTCAGAAAAAGCAGACAAGAAATTTAAAACTACTTTGAGGAAGTTTAGGGGCAAGATGATGGTAAAGAGAGTTGTGGAATTTACTTAGTCTTCTAGAACAGCTGGGGACAACTAGCAAATAGTCTGGAACAACTGTTGGGGAGACTACAATCAACAGACACACATCATACACCAGCTTGGAATGGTTGAAAGGGCTGAAACTGAAGCAAAGGCAGAAGCTGATGCCACATCACACTAGCACCAAGGGCTGAATTGGAGACATCCGTATGGGAGAAAATCAGTGTTACCAGGAACAAGGAAATGTAGTTCAACTAATATACAATTGTAGTTTTAATTAACAAATTTGTATTACTGAATACTAGCTATGAGTACAAATAAAACTGAAGCAAGCAGGAAAGGAACCCTGAGGTTTCTCTCAGCAGAGAGAGTGGGTGAGCTTACAGAAAGAATGAAATAAATAAAATAAAATAAAATAAAATAAAAATCAAAGGCTTTTGGAATTGGCTAAATTCAGAACACTGTAAAAGGGCTGTAAGCCAAAAGAGGCACATGGAGCCAGGTACCAATTCTGGTTCTTGACTGGCAAAACTGGGGGACTGGGAACTGGCTCTAAAAGAGGGATTTCTCTTTTCTTAATTTTTAGTGGGATTGTTCGGATACCATACAATTATCCAAAGATCCAAAATGTACAATCAACTGCCCTTGTACCCTCATACAGCTGTGCATCCATCACCACAGTTAATTTTTGTTCAATTTTTAGAACCTTTTCATTACTCCAGACAAGAAATAAAGTGAAAGATGGAAAAAAAAGAAAAAAAAAAAAAAAGAAAGAAAAAGAAAAGGAAACTCAAATCCTCCCTTATCCCTAACCAACCCCCCTCAATTGTTGACTTGTAGTGTTGGTATAGTACATTTGTTACCGTTTATGAAAGAATGTTGAAATACTACCAACTGTAGTATATAGTTTGCAATAGGTATATATTTCTTCCCTATATGACCCTCTATTATTAACTTCTAGTTGTATTGTCATACATTTGTTCTGGTTCATGGAAGAGATTTCTAATATTTGTATAGTTAATGGACATTGCCCACCATAGGATTCAGTTTCATACATTCTCATCTTTTGACCTCCAACTTTCTTTCTGGTGACATATATGACTCTGAGCTTCCCCTTTCCATCTCATTCACACACCATTCGGTACTGTTATTCTCACATCTTGTTACCGACACCTCTGTTCATTTCCAAACATTTAAGTTCATCCTAGTTGAACATTCTGCTCATACCAAGCAACCGCTCCCCATTCTTAAGCCTCATCCTATATCTTGGTACCTTATATTTCATGTCTATGAGTTTACATATTATAATTAATTCTTATCAGTGAGACCCTGCAATATTTGTCCTTATGTGTCTGGCTTATTTCACTCAGTATATTTCCATCGTGGTTTTGTCATCAACCCATTTTTTTAAAGATGTTTTTGTTCACACACCATACATTCCATCCTAAGTAAACAATGGATGGTTCTTGTATGGTCACATCTTTATGTGTTCACCACCTTCACCACTATCTATATAAGAGCATCTCCATTTCTTCCACAAAGCAGGAGGGTGCATCAAAGAAGGTAGAGAGGGAAAAGAAAGAGGAAAAAAATGACAGCTAGGAAGCAGCGAAAGGAAAAGTAACCTTACATCAAAGTAGGGTAAAGAGTCAGACAACACTACCAATGTCAAGTGCCTAACATGCCTCCCCTATCCTCCCCTCTTATCTGCATTTACCTTGGTATAGTACCTTTGTTACATTAAAGGAAGCATAATACAATGATTCTGTTAGTTAGTCTCTAGTTTACATTGATTGCATCCCTCCTCTAATGCCTCCACATTTTTAACACCTTGCAAGGTTGACATTTGCTTGTTCTCCCTTGTAAAAGAACATATTTGTACATTTTATCACAATTGCTGAACACTCTAGATTTCACGAAGCTACACAGTCCCAGTCTTTATCTTTCTTCCTTTCTTCTGGTTTCTCACATGCTCCCAACCTTCCTCTCTCAAACATATACATAGCTTTGTTCAGTGTAATTACATTGCTGTGCTATCATCTCCCAAAATTGTGTTCCAAACCATGCACTCCCATCTTCTCCTTTCACTCTGCAGTGTTCCCTTTAGTATTTCCTGCAGGGCGGCTGTCTTGTTCACAAAATCTCTCATTGTCTGTTTGTCAGAAAATATTTTGAGCTCTCCCTCATATTTGAAGAACAGCTTTGCTGGATATAGGATCCTTGGTTAGCAGTTTTTCTCTTTCAGTATCTTAAATATGTCACCCACTTCCTTCTTGCCTCAATGGTTTCTGCTGAGAGACCAGCACATAGTCTTATTAAGCTTCCTTTGTATGTGATGGATTGCTTTTCTCTTGCTGCTTTCAGTATTCTCTGTTTTTCTTTGACATTCGGTAATCTGATTATTAAGTGTCTTGGTGTAGGCCCATTCAGATCTATTCTGTTTGTAGTATGCTGCACTTCTTGGATAATTTTATGTCTTTCATAAGAGATGGGAAATTTTCATTGATTATTTCCTCTATTATTGCCTCTGCCCCTTTTCCTTTCTCTTCTCCTTCTGGGACACCAGTGATATGTACATTCTTGTACTTTGTTTCATCTTTAAGTTCCCAGAGGTGTTGCTCATATTTTTTCATTCCTTTCTCCATCTGCTCCTTTGTGTGTAGGCTTTCAGGTGTTTTGTTCTCCAGTTCTTGAGTGTTTTCTTCTGTCTCTTGAGATCTGCTGTTGTATGTTTCCATTGTGTCTTTCATCTATTGTGTTGTGCCTTTCATTTCCATATATTCTACTGGTTGTTTTTTGAACTTTCAATTTCTGACTTATATATGCCCAGTGTTTCCTTACAGCCTCTATCTCTTTTGTGAAATATTCTCTAATCTTTTTGAATTGATTTAACATTAATTGTTTAAATTCCTGTATATCAGTTGAAGTGTATGTTTCTTCCCTTGAATGGGTCATAGCTTTGTTTTTCTTAGTGCAGGTTGTAGTTTTCTGTTGTCTAGGCATCTCACCTCCTAGGTCACCCCAATCAGGTTTTCCCAGATGAGAACAGGCTCAGGTCACAGAAGGAGGTAATATTTCAGTACCTGGTTTCCCTGATGGCTTTTCTTAGAGGATTGAGACACCTGTGCTTTTCTGCCTGGCAAATCCACCTGTCAGCCTGTCATTGCCTGTGTAAGAGGGTGTGGCCTGTGGCTCTCCTCCCCCAGACTTTGGAGTCTGGCTCCAGAAAGACTGAAAGATAGGCAGTAGAGCTGGGCCCCTCCCTTTCCTCTTGGGAAGCTATGCCTCATCCAGAGATGTCACTGCATATCAATAAGTTCTTTGTTTCTGTGACTCTGCTGATCAAAATGTTTTGATTTTAAAATGGTGGAGGCTGTCTTTACTGCAAAGCACTGCAGGCTGAGAATGGCTGAGGTTTTCCCCACAGAGAGAGAAAAGGACAGAAAAACTCCCAGGTTCACCCATCAGCCAGAGATAGCACCCGATCCTCTGGGCTCCCTGTCCTGAGAGAGATATGTCCCCCAACTCTCCCAAGGTCAGTTGTCACCAAAAGCCTCTGTCTGCTTGTTGAGGTTTCACTGTCTGTATTGAGCAGTTAACATTAAAACCCCACTTGGAGCTGGGCTGAGAGAGTGCACCAGGCAGTTTCAATGAGGGAGGGGCTCTCAGCTCTCAGCATGGGTCCACAGTTTTACTTACAGATTTTATGCTGTGATCTTGGGCGTTCCTCCCAATTCAGTTTGGTGGATGATGAGTAGACAGTCACATTTGTCTCACCACTGTTATTCTAAGTTATTTTCTAGTTTTTTGGTCATTTATGAATTGTTCTGGGGGGGGGGACTAACAGTCTTCCACTCCTCTCTATGCTGCCATCTTAGCTCTCTCTCCTCCATTGTTTTTCTCATCTCTTGTCTTGTGCCTTTAGTTCCCATAGCTTCTGCCAGTTGTTTTATCAAACTTTTGATTTCTACCTTTTGTTTACCCAGTGTTTTATTTATAGCCTTCATCTCTTTTGTTATATCTTCCCTGAACTCATTGATTTGGTTTGTGAGTTGATTTACCATATCTCTTTTAAAATCTATGGGGTCAGATGTATTAGTTTGATTAGGTTGGAATCTTTGGCTTAGGTTGTTTCCATGGAGATGGTACCCACTCAGCTGTGGGTAATAACTTTGATTAGATTATTTCCTTGAAGGTGTGGCCCCACCCACTCATTGTGGGTCTTGATTAGTTTACTGGAGCCATATAAGAACTCAGACTGAAGGAGCACAGTGTTGCAGCTAAGAGAGACATTTTGGAGATGGCCATTGAAAGCAGAGTTTTGCTAGCCCAGAGTTTGCCTGGGAGAAACTAAGAGAACACTCCCAGATGCCTAAAGAGAAACATCTGGGAGAAAGCCATTTTGAAGCCAGAACCCTGAAGCAGATGCCAGCCATGTGCCTGTGACTTGCCAGCTGACAAAGGTTTTTCTGGATGCCATTGGTGTTCTTCAGTGAGGGTACCCTATTGTTTATACTTTTTTTGGACATTTTTATGGCCCCAGGACTATAACTTTTTCACCAAATAAACCCCCTTTTTAAAAGCTAATCCATGTCTGATGTTTTGCATAATGACAGCAATAGCAAACCAGAGCACATATGATCTTCTGAATTTATTTTAAATCTTTTCCCATTTTTCTCATTTTCCATTATAGTCCTGTCTACCTTCTCTTCATTGAAATTCTAGACATTCTTCTTTCAAATTTCTGATTTGACAGTTTCCTCAGCACAGTCCATTAGTGCTACTAGTGCATTTTGCTTTCTATTTCCCCCAATATATGAAAAGAAAAATAAACAAAATTTGTACCATTGTAGGAGCTACTGTCACCTGTAAAACAGCAACTCAAATAAATAATGGAGGTCAGGACACAGAGAAAATACTGAAGGCAAAAGAAGTACTTTTCTTTCCTAAATTATGAAACTATAGTCTATATAAACTTTATTCCTAGCACCAAATTATTTCTGAAGATTTTCAGGCTCAAATGGTAAGTAAAATTCTAGGTAAAGAATATATCTAAAGGTAACATTTATTTCCTCCCAAAGCTTTGCTTATTTCATTCATGTTAATTATTTATATGTCCCCAAGTAATCAACTCTCCAATTAGAATGTCTTTAGATCCAAATTAATAGAGAAACTTCAAAACTGGAATATGAATACTCTGCAAATGAAACTTACATAGAACCTTATTTTTCTATTCCAATTCACTGTACAGTTCTCAAGAGTTTTGATCACTGATATCTGGTATTTATGCAATTTGAGTTTCCTTTTCTTTTCTCTATAATCTTAGAAGAAAGCTATAGTTCTGATCCTTATATTAAGAAATGATCTCCATTCTCACAGTCTGTTTATAATGTTCTTGGGGGGAGGATGTGTGCCTGTGTGCTTTATGTATTTCCATTTGAAGTAGATATTCTGGAAATACATTTATGTAGAAATTTCATATTTTGGGTGTCTCGCAAAATTTTCATTAAGAAAATGTGTCAACAGTGCAGTTCACTGTCAAAGTGAACATTCTGTAATTTTCCTCTAGTCCTATAAGTATCAATAATCCTTTTCTTTCTTTACATCTATATTCAAAGATAGTGCTTGCTTTGTTTTGTTCTGTATGCTCATAGTAGCAACTATTAAGCAAACACACTCCATGTCAGGCATGAACCAATTGGTGGGCTTTACCTTCTTTATCTTTATAACAACCCTATGAGATAGATGCCATTACCAATCCCATTTCTCAGATGAAGAAACTGGTACATAGAGACATTACAAGACAAGTGGGGTAGAGGACAGTCCTAGTGCAGCCTGCTGCATTTCTCTGGGACCCACAAATACATCCTGTGCTCAGGACCAAAAGTGTCTGGTGATATAAAACAAAATCACCTAGTGGATAAGGGTACTGCTCATACATTCCTTCTGTTGTCTTTAATATATGTAAATATTCACTGCAGACAGTCTGATTAAAGTGCACATGTTTTATGGTATCCAGCTCACACCTAGTGTTATATCTGTTCCTGGTGTGGAGGGAATGGGGCTCCTCCACTACCACAGCACACCCACATAAGAAAACAGTGTTCCATGTAGAACATCTCCCTATATGGATTGAGACCGGCTGGCTGTGGGGAATGCCAGACCACTAGTGAAGCTGCCTTTACCATGACTTTTCTCTATGTGAACAATATGTTGTTCTATCTGGTCACATATGTGTTGATGACTCCAACACCTGCAAACTGAGAAGTAGGTTGGTTCCCCTACCTGGGTTGCCACCCTCCACATGGTAAGACTATATCCTTGTAGTGCCAATCAGTATCTCTCTCTCTGTGTGATAATAAGAAAGTGATTTCTTGTGATAAAGGTGACATTTAGGAGTAGAAGGAGGATGTGACTATGAAAGAACATGGGGATGTTATTTCATACTCTTCAAGGGGGGTTATATCAGTGATATATGTGTATATATATGCCATCATTCTGTACATTAATATTTCTATGGGTGTGTAATCACACAATTAAAAGTTTAAAATAGTAAAAGATAAAGCTAATTGCTGAAAGTACAGAAAATTAATGCAAGCTCTAAATTTGTTTTACTCCAAAGAACTGTCAAACGATTCTAGGAGAGGTACTTATAATCTATAATCCAATTAAATGTTTTTTCAACATTTTTCTCTTTTCCTCTTAGATGCTTCCAAATATTTTGATTTAGTGTTTTTATATCTCCTACTAATCTTTGAATTATCTTCAAGGGAGCCCTTGTGATTCCCTTCTCTTCTCACAGATTTTGGCTCACCTTCCCCTTCTTTCTAGCTATAATTTTTGCTCAAAAATAATTTATCTACTCCATTGATTGGGTTCTCTTTCCCCTTAACAGACAACATTTTTTTCTAGACTTCTTTAAAAACATATATAAAAAGTACTTTTGGATCTGTCATCCATTTTGAGTCACTTTGGTTTAAAACGTGAGGCATGCAAAGACTATCTTTGCTCCATAAATTACCTTGGTGTCTTTATTAAAAATCAGTTTATATTGTTTACATTTCTGAGTTTTTTCCATTTTTATTTTCTCTTTCTGAGCTTTCTTTTCTAATTCATTGATCTATTTCTCTACATTTTGACAGATACCAAAATATCTTGATTTCTGTAATTATATGTCTTGATTTTGGCTAATGAGTACTTCAACTTTGATTTTCATTTTCTGATATATTTTGGCTATTCTAGTTCCTTAGCCTTTTCATATGAGTGTTCACATTAGTGGTACATACAATATTTTTTCTTTTTGTGCCTGGCTTATTTTGCTCAGCATTATGTCTTCAAGGTTCATCCATGTTGTCCTGTTTCACATCATTCCTTCTTACTGTCATGCAGTATTCCATCATGTGTATATACCACATTTTATTTATCCACTCATCTGCTGTAGAATATTTGGGTTGTTTCCATCTCTTGGCAATTGTGAATATTGCTGCTATGAACATGGGCATGCAGATATCTGTTTGTGTCACTGCTTTCAGTTTGTCTGTGTATATACCAAGAAGTGCAATTGCTGGATCTAAGGGTATCTCTATATTTAGTTTTCTAAGAAACTGCCAGAGTGTCCTCCAGAGTGGCTAAACCATTATAAAGTCCCACCAACAATGAATAAGAGTTCCAATTTCTCCACATCCTCTCTAGCATTTCTAGTTTCCTGTTTGTTTAATGTAGCCAGTCTAATTGGTGTGAGATGATATCTCATTGTGGTCTTAATTTGCATCTCCCTAATAGCTAGTATAGCTGAATATTTTTTCATGTGCTTTTTTTTGTCATTTGTATTTCCTCTCCAGAGAACTATCTTCTTGTATCTTTTTCCCATTTTATATTTGGGCTGCCTGTACTATTATTGTTGAGTTGCAGGATTTCTTTATATACACAAGATATCAGTCTTTTGTCAGATACATTGTTTCCAAATACTTTTTCCCATTGAGTTGGCTATGTCTTCACCTTTTTGACAAATTCCTTTGAGGTGCAGAAGATTTTAAGTTTAAGGAGTTCCCATTTATCTATTTATTTTTCTTTTCTTGCTTGTGCGTTGGGTGTGAAGTCTAGGAAATTACCTCCTAGTACAAGGTATTGTAGATGTTTCACTACAATATCTTCTAGGAATTTTATGGTACTGTCTCATATATTGAGGTCTTTAATCCATTTTGGGTTAATTTTCTGTAGGGTGTGAGGTAGGGGTTCTCTTTTATGCTTTTGGATATGAATATCCAACTGTCCCAGCCCTATTTGTTGAATAGACTGTTATGTCTGAGTTCAGTGATTTTGGAGGCCTTATCAAAGACCAGTCAACCATAGATCTGGCAGTAATCTCTGAATTCTCAATTCAACTCCATTGATCTATATGTCTATCTTTGTGCCAGTACCATGCTGTTTTGACTACTGTGGCTTTATAATACACTTCAAAGTCAAGGAGTGTAAGTCCTCTCAATTTGTTTTTTCTTTTATAGAATATTTTTTTAGGAATTCAAGGTATTTTCCCCTTACAAATAAATTTGATAACTAGCTTTTCCAAAGTAGGTTGCTGTGATTTGGTAGGAATTGCATTGAATCTGTAGATGAGTTTGGGTAGGATGGACATCTTAATGACATTTAGCCTTCCTATCTATGAACAAGGAATATTTTTCCATCTTTTTACTTCCCCTTCTCTTTCTTTTAGTAAAGTCATGTAGTTTTCTATGTATAGATCTTTTACATCATTGGTTAAGTTTATTCCTAGGTACTTGATTTTTTTTAGTTGCTATTGAGAATGCTATCTTTTCCTTGAGTGTCTCTTCAGTTAGGTCATTTCTAGTGTATAGGAACATTATGACTTAGGTGCATTAATCTTGTATCCTGCTACTTTTCTAAATTTGTTTATTAGTTCAGGTAGCTGTGGCATCAATCTGTCAGGGTTTCCCAGATATAAGATCATATCATCTGCAAATAATGACAGTTTTACTTCTTCCTTTCCAATTTGGTTGCCTTTTATTTATTTCTCTTGCCAGATTGCCCTGACTAGAACTTCTAGCACAATGTTGAATAACATTGGTGACCACAGGCATCCTTGTCTTATTCCTGATCTTAGAGGGAAGACTTTGTGTCTCTCACCATTGGGTTCTAAGCTGGCTGTGGGTTTTTCACATATGCCCTTTATCATATTGAGGAAGTTTCCTTTAATTCCTACCTTTTGAAAAAAAATAATCAAAAAAGGATGCTGAATTTTGTTGAATGCTTTTTCTGCATCTATTGAGATGATCATTTGATTTTTCTCTTTTGATTGGTTAATGTGTTGAATTATATTGATTGATTTTCTTATGAACCATCCTTGCATGCTTGGAATGAACTTTACTTGGTCATGGTGCATGATTTTTTAATGTGTCTTTGGATTAAAATTATCATTGACATATTTCAGTTTAAATCTAACATCCTATTAGCAGTTTTCTTTCCTTTTATTTATCCTTTGTTACTTCTTTTATCTTATACTTTCTCTGGTTTTAACTGAGAATATTTATAAATTCTAATTTATCTACTCTGTTGGATTATTATTTTTTAGACTAACAAAAAGTATTTTACTGAAGCATAAGATATACAGAAGTTTCTAGACAAGCCATGTAAAATAGTCACCAGCTTCGTTTTTGAAGGGAGGATTCTACACTTGACAGCAAAATCACAATGTTTATTATGAAGGTTGTGATGTTAGTTGAATGTTCCCATTTTGGTTCAAACTATCAACCATGTCCATCCGCAACATCTAAATAAAGTTAAAATTGGGTAGCGGGTATATTCTAAAGAACAACTTGCTAGCTGCTCTTAACCAATGCATTTAATTAAATCACCACAAAAAGGCACGAGGGGGGAATCTTATAAAATTAAAATAAAGCTACCTCCCTCCTCAAAAGTAAAATAAAGTAAAACACCAACACTCCTGACCCCTAACTGACTACCCTCATCCAAAATGATTTATAGTTTAACCATGATGGGGAAAATCAATAAAATCAGGAGAGGGGTCATTGTTTTTAAATGTTTCATAACAATATGGATGATACTTTTGGCCTCTGCTCATGCTTTACAGTAGTGAATCAGGACAAGACATAGATTGGCTAATGTGCATTTAATCACCAATGGACTGAAGACATCTGGACTTTTATTCTGTAATGTGTTTAAGACTGTGCCCATTAAATGCAAACAAAAAGGGAAGAAGTCTTGGCAGAACAGAAGGGATGCACACTTGTTGATTAGATCAATTTAAATATGAGTCATGGCATATAACATAGTCCATGCTCTATTTGTTCCTATGGCATAGGTTTTGTTGGTCTTTCACTGCTCTGCTGCATCATTTGCTAATGGATCACTTGGGTTGGGGGCACTTAACAAAGCCTGGATCAATAGCAGAATTGTGCATATCTGCAGTGTTGGGTACCGCTTATCTTTCAAAATATCTAAACATATTCTTCGCAACTTGTCTACATTATGGTGACAAATTTTGGTCATGAAATGGACTTTAGAGTCTGCCATTGGGTATTCTTCTGTAAGGAAAAGTTCCAGTTTAAAAGTCCCTCCCTCAAAGGGGGAATCTTGGGGGCAACGAGGACCACATGAATATAATGGGTGCTGCTCTCATCCGGATCTGTTTTAATACAAGGAACTGCTTCTGCCCGCAAATGCTGGGTTTCCTTGATAATACTGTGGGGAAGTCCAGCCATCTTGCCTGATCCTGAGTTTGGGTTTGGATTTTCATTTATACCTCTTTTTGAAACTTTTCTAGTGGTTGTCCTAGGTGTAATATTACATACCTTTAAATGATACGTTTCCACCTTCAAATGACATTATTCTATTTTCCATGTAGTAAAAAGACCTTGTAACAGAATACTCTCAGTTTCTCCCTTCCATTGCTTGTGAAATTATTGTTATATATTTCACTTTTCACTATGATATAAAGATTCAATGCTTTATTACTTACCATTTTGTTTTGTTTTGTTTTGTTTCTGGTACCTAAGATTTCCTTTATTCTGTAATATCATACAATTTGAATTTTATTGTTTTTATACCAGAACTGTGGAATGCTTAGGATACATATTAGTAAATAAAAAATAAAAAGGAATTACAGTACAGAAGATGTATTTAATAAATGAAAGCAAAAACCAAAGGCCTAGGAAGATAAACAAAAACAAAAACAAGAACCAGACAAGTTGTAAGCCTTCATACCCCACCCAAAAAAGTTCATGAAATATCCAGAGAGATACTCTTTGTAGTAGTATTGTCTCAGATTCCAGTGACCATATTTAATAAGCACCCCATCAAGAAAGGCCATTAAAAGCTTAATGTTTTAAAATACAAAAAATATAGACTTATTCTGTACTGTACAATCTTCTCAACTCAATAATCCATCAAAATAGAGACTACTTGAGAAAGATCATTAGTAAAACTAATAGTCACTCAGACTGAATTAATATTAGGAATAGAGTTTAAACATTTTATTGTTTTATTGGTAATGTTTTAAATCTGTATGCACTATCTTAAGTACTTGTGTAGCAAGTTTCTTAAACTTTGTAGAGAACCTATTACAATCCAAAATGTTTATCATCATAAGTTTAAAAGAAACACCCTATTATTAGATTATTATATCAACAAGATTCTATTGTTCTAAAATAGGATATTTCCAATGTGTGTAATTACAAATGATCCTTGTAACTATATAAATGTATTACAGCAAACAGAGCAGTTACATACCTACTTCATTCTGAAATTGTAATGAATATGAGGTGGTCATATACATCCATTTCCAAAGATTCAAATGTGTGAAGCAGAAAAACAATCTCTAGGATCTTCATTTGTGCAAAGAAGAGTTCAATTACTTTCTGATATGATTCATCCAGTTCTTCCATATTAATAGATGGCCTGGTTCCCAAAGCTGCATAGTGTGCTTCATCATTCAGGACACTTTCATCAACTAAAGATAATTAACAAGATGGGTAGTTGATGGTGGGAGGCAGATTTCTCACTGTAGGAAAGGAAGGTACAGATAAACAAAAAGGAAGCCTAAAATGAAATCCTTGTTACTGGATTAGACACAGAAATTTTAGTATGAATTCATGTTTAGCTAAATATCCTCCCACCCACCACCACACACACAGGTGGATAGATATGGCAGCAATTATAGATATTTGTGAATATATACAATCACTACGTAGCTATACCTAGAAATGAAACTCCAGCAGCAACAAGCACACCCAGTGCCCAGATTTTGGTTTCTAATTTCCATACACTGATAAAAAGGAAACAGGTCTCTTTGAATAATTGGCTGATTGTAGAATTGGAAAAGTGAAAATGAAGATGAGCCTTGAGCATCTTGTAATATTTTAAAATAAACAAATGCTCACAAAACAAAAGAATGGAAAAATGTCAAGAGGCACATGATTCAACCTGAAAATGCTTCCAGTGTGGTCAAAGATGAAATAATTTGAATGAGAAAATAGTATGTTAGATTAAAACCTAAAGTATAAAGTAAATATTCATGAGTCTGTACTGATATAAATAACTGATTGAATAAGTAAATAAGTGAATAAATGGGAGGGTAAAGACAAAACACCTGTACAGGAAAATTGAAAATACTGTATATATTCCACCCATAAAAGGTGGACATAACATCCTCTGAAGCCCAACGGTGAGCTATTTTGGTGACCCATTTCCAATGAATATATTTGGAAAAGAGAAATGTGTGGTGGAGACCATGGCAACACAGCATCACTTAACCAAGTAATAATGGAATATGTCACCATTGATATCCAGTGGACATCTTATACTGCTGGATTTGATATGACAAGAAGAGTTCTTCATTTCTGTGTTATTTCCCAAGAACTGCAACTTAGATTAGGGGATATTCTGCAGGATATCTGACCAATATTTTTCAAAATCATCAATGTCATTACAAACAAGGAAAGGTTGAGACACTGTCATGGGCCAGAAGAGACTAGTAGAGCACAGAATAAATAAATGCAATGTGGTATCCTGGACTGAATCCTGGAGCAGAAACAGGACATTAATGAAAAAAATCTAGTGAGTTCCAAATAAAATCTGGGATTTAGTTAATAGTAATGTACTAATATTGGTTTCCAAGTATTGACAAATGTAGCATGTGGGAAAACTGGGTGAGAGTTATATTAGAACTGTCTCTTCTAAATCTGAAATTTTCTGTAAATTTAAATTATTCAAAAAACATAAATTACATTTCAAAATACCAACAATTCCTCCAACTGAAAATAACCAACCAATATTAATGTAAAATATATCCCTCACACACACACACATGCATATATATATATATATATATATATATATATATATATATATATACATATATATATACACACACACACACACCTGCATATCTGCATATAAATAAGGCACATTGAATACATATTGAATATACAAATCTCAAAATGGTTTTTCAATTACCATTTTTAAATGTAGCAAAATAAAGAAGCAAACAGTAATCACTATAATACCATAACCAGAGACAGTCAACATTTTCAAGTATTTTTCTCATTGAATTTCCTATTTCCACAACCTTGAGATCATACATGTTTGTAAATTTCTATCATGCATTTCATATTTAATATTGCATATAAACATTTTCTAAGTCATGAAAATTCTTGATACATATAATTTTGCTCAAGGAAATTTTATTTTATTGAGAGATTTAACACAAACACACAAAGAAAAGTGTTTTCCCAAATTATGTATTAGAATCAGTCAGAAACATGGTTATATAATATATAATGCCATGTTTTTTAAGTTCAAGAAATCAATTAAAAAGGGAGTTAGAGATTAATTGAGAATAGTTTTGTTTCATTAGGAAATGTTTCATAGCTGTGGGGAAATTTGAGTGGCCCATGGTGTTAGGATATAACTAAGAAACAAGGAAGAGGTTAGATAATTTAGAACAGAATAGTAGGATCAAAGATACTGAAGTAGGTTGAGCATGAATTCTGTGATTGATTTGGGGGGCTTTCAATAGAGACTCAATTGGCTGGTTCATTTGTGGATTATTTGTGGGTAGCATGGTGTGACCAAGGACTGGAAACTGCTTAAATCTTAAAGTAAACTTGCTGCTGCACTATTTGATGCCTGTTTTGTATTTCAATCAAGAATTTTTAGTTTTGGATGTAAAACAAGTGAAAATGGTGTCAAATATTGAATTCCTTGTTCAAGAAGATAGAGAAGGTCAAAGCACCATGAGTACAGTGTCAAGCCCATCAATTACTACACAAACATTTCAGTTGTTTTGCTGTAAAATCTCTTATATGGGAAACAATTTCATGTATCTTAACCACTATGCAATTGTCTTTCATAGACATTCTTATTTTGTGCTTTCAATTCCATGTGAAATTAATATTATGATATTAAAACTTGCAGTTATAAAAGAAAAATCTAAAATTCCCAAAGTTTAATCTGGTCAAATCAAACCAAGAAATAAGTAGTACAGCTGTTACTTGAAGTTTTGTACCCTTTAAAACACATCAATTTTTTCATCCAGTGTCAGTTTCAGTGCCCTTTAATGATGAAAATGCAAGCATTGATTCCTATTAAATCCAATGGCCTCCATCTTGAGTCTACTTTGACTCATCTCTTGCCTGACAGGGATTTTTTTTCCCATGAAAGATGCAAGAGTTATGGGCCCATTTAAATGCAGAGACCTTATTTTTCTCTCTCCTAACCAATGAAATGCAAATTGTTTGGCAAGAAAATTTGTCATTTTTACAACTTTTCCCTCAAAACTTTATATTTTGCCATATTGCCTTGTGACTGATTTTTCAGAAGACAAGATAAATCTGACAATGTTGTTTATTAATAGCTTGCCAAAAGAGCAATTTGCCCAGTTTCTCTATGCTGAATTAACTCTTTAATTTTTTCTCCCTCATTGTACTTTCTTCTCTTTATCTTTCTTTTTAAAGTGCTTCCAGAATATTTCTCTCTTGCATCACATTCACATACCCTAAAACTTTTTCTGTATTTTAATTTTCTTCCTTTCCATTAAATCCTATTATCTAGTCCTTTCTACCTTATGATAATATACTGTTTCCAAACAGATCACTGCATCAAATTATATTGTGATTTTCTAAAAAGATTTTCTTAGATGTTTTCTCTTCATAATCATTGAAAGATCACTAGCTTGATCCATTGTGTCAGAGTGTTTTGTGGTTGCTGGCTGTTTGTCCATTGATTGATTGGTTGATTGCATTTTAGGCTGCAGATTAATTGGAACTTTTGCTTATTTTTTTTCCTATCATTAATAGGAAAGGCCTTTGGATTTGCATCCAATATTTTCCATTTGTGTATTAGTTTTAGGCAAGGAGGGGTAGATCAACCCTTCTACTTTATAATTCACTTTCTTAAGCCTTATGGAAAGTTTTTGTTTGTTTGTTTTTAACCTGACCAATAGGTGGAATAGCAACGAGTGTGTTTTCAGTTTGCTGAATTGTTGATTTTCACTATCTTTAATTATTTTTTAAATCTAAGACTAGAGAGTTGACACTAAGGAACCACTTTTAAGACAGATTTGAGTATAGTAACTCTGTTGCATAATGGATTTCTGACTGTCACTAGCAGACATCTAGGTGAAGAGCTTATCAACAATTAAAAGTTATTATTTCACTTAGATATTTTGATTTTCCTTTGCAACAGAGAATGTGTCACCGTTTTCTGGAAACCAAACCTGGAATTTACATTAAACTGCATTTTTGCATCATGATTCACCACATAATATAGCACTGCCTAATTGCTATAGCCCAAATGAATTGTTTTGCATGCAGGGAACCATAAAAATACATCAGAAAATTAACCATGTTTCCAACTTATTTTTGTTGGATGGAATTATATTTGCCCAGTAGTCATTTTCCTCCTACATAAAAAGAGAAAAACAGGATAATGAATCCATGAGATATTTTCTAGCCTTTTGATTGTATATATAATCTCTTTTTTCAAAATGTGTTTAGCTAATAAGTGACTTCAAGTTAATTGTGTGCTTCCTTTGAAAAAAAAAAAAAAAGGCACCAAATCTTTCTCATGACATTTTCATCTCTGTATTTCTCAGAATATAGATTAAGGGATTGTACATAGAAAAATAATGGTATAAAAGAGTGAACATATTTTATCCCCAGAAAAAGTATTGGTGGTTCAAGGTAAGCAAAGATTCAAGGTCTAAAAAATCAGTGATATAAGACCCACAGGTGACAGGGCTGCATCTTCCCTCAGATGAGTGACTTCTTAAAATGCATAATATAGTGACATAAGAAACAAATAAAACAACAAATGCCACTAAGTTCACTATTCTTGAATTGATAAATATGGGGATCCCAGTGATACAGGCATCAGTACAGGAAACTTTTAGCAATGGGAAGGTATCACAAAAATAGTGATCAATTTTATTAGGACCAAAAAATGGCAACTGGAATGCTAAAGAAAACTATGGGAAGGAGTGGACCACTGCACCAGCCCAAGCAGCAAAGACCAAGAGATTGCATCTTGTGCTGTTCATGATAATCATGTGGTGGAAGGGTTGAAATTGACAACATGTGATCAAAGGTTATGGCAGTAAAAATAAAGATGTCAGTACCTTCAAAGATGTGTATGGTAAACTCCTGTGACATGCAATTACCATAGGAGCTGATTTTTCTTTCCATCCAAAGGTCACTGATCAATTTATGTGTCATGCAGTAGGTATAGCAGCTGATCATACATGATAAGTAGCTGAGGATATACTTGGTGAAAAAGAAGAGGGTTGCATTGAACAGAAACAAAAATCAGGAGGTTTCCCACCAAGAGAACAACACAACAGAATAAGAAGAACACAAAGCAAAATATCTGTATGTTCTGGTCCTAAGAAAGTCCCAGAAGATATATATATATATATATATATATATATATATATATATATATATATATATATAATTTTTGTGTATGTGATAAAGAAATTGAATACCTGAAAATAAAGAAAACATGAATTTGTATAAATATTATCAGTATATCTAAAATTTATTGATAGGCTTGGAATATGAATATTAATCATTTTCATATATATGTAATTAAGTTGCTTTATTATGTCCTTCATTTTATGCATCTATTTAAAATAATTTTATAATTGGAATAATGATATAAAAAAAAAAGCAAAATGACAGAAAAAAAATTATCGTGAAATAATTTCATTCCTTCCAGTATACCCCAAACATACCAAAAGAAAATAAATGAACCATAATCACACTTGAGAATCCTCATATCATTAATATAACACTCAATATCTTGTCTATTCTTATTAGATTATCATTCCCCCTTCCCTAGCTGCTGTTTATCTCTAGGTCCCCTATATTCTACAGTATAAGATACTTATTATACATTTTTCACAGAGTTCACATTAGTGGTAACATACAATATCTCTCCTTTTGTGTCTGGCTTATTTTACTCAGCATTATGTCTTCAGGATTCATCCATGTTGTCATGTTTAATGACCTCATTCCTTCTTACTGCTGTGTAGTATTCCATCATGTGTATATATGTCACATTTTTTTAACCATTCATCTAATAAGGGGAATTTAGATTGTTTCCTTCTCTTAGCAATTGTAAACAATGCTGCTATGAACTTTGGTGTACAAATATCTGGTTGTGTCACTGCTTTCAGATCCTCTGGATAAATACCAAGAAGTGAAATTGCTGGTTCTTAGGGTAACTCAATACCTAGTTTTCTGAGGAACTGCCAAACTGTCTCCAAGAGTGCCTGAATGATTATACAGTCCCACCAGCAGCAATAAAGTTTCCAATTTCTGAACATCCTCTCCAGCATTTGTAGTTTCCTTTTTGTTTAATGGCAGCCTTTGTTATTGTTGTAAGATGATACTTCATTTGTATCTCCCTAATAGATAGCAAAGATGAACATTTTTTCATGTGTTTTTTTTTTTTTTAGAATTTTACATTTCCTCTTTGGAGAAATGTCTTTTCATATCTTTTGCCTATTTAATAATTGGACTGTTTGTACTGTTGTTGTTGAGTTGTAAGATTTCTTTATATATACAATATATCAGTCTCCTATCAGATACATGGTTTCCAAATATTTTCTCCCATTGAGTTGGCTGTCTCTTAACTTTTTTAACTAATTCTTTTGAGGTATAGAAGTTTTAATTCTAAGGAGTTCCCATTTATCTTCTTTCATGCTTGTGCTTTAGGTTTAAGGTCTAAAAAGTGACCTCCAAATACTAGGTCTTGAAGATGTTTCCCTACATTATCTTCTAGAAGTTTTATGGTACTGTCTCTTATATTGAGATCTTTGATACATGTTGAGTTAATTTTTGTATTGGGAATAAGCTAGGGGTCCTTTTTCAATATATTGGATATAGATACCCAGTTGTCCCAGCACCATTTGTTGAAGATGATGTTATGTACCAGTTCAGTGGATTTTGGGGGCTTACTGAAAATCAGTCAACTGATGGAAGAAGATGGCAGCAAGGAAAAGAGTGGAAGCTAGTTTGTCCCCTTGACAACTAATAAACTACCAGAGACAACAAGTAAATAACCTGGAATAACTGTGGGGGGACAAACATGACTGTCCACTCATCGTACACCAACCTGAGTTGGGAGGGATGCCTGAGATCACAGCATAAAACCTGTTAGTAAAAACTGGAGATCCAAGCTGGAAGCCCCCTTCCACCACAGCCCAAAGTGCAAAGCCTCACAGTGCTAGAGAGAAGTACTCTCCAGGTGAGTGAATATAGCTCAGCTGAACTCCAACTGGGGTTTCAATTATCAAACATGGACAGCTCAATACAAGGTATGAATCCTCAACAAGCAGACAAAGGCTTTTGCTGATGACTGACCTTGAGCTGGAGGGCAGACATGGACCCTTGAAGGGGGCTTTCTGTACCTTTTTCAGCTCAGTGGAAAAAGCCTCAGCCATTTTCAGCTCCCAGCTCTCTGACCCAGACAAGGGTGGAGATAGCATAGGCAGATTGATTACTCCAATGTAAATGACCTCTTCCTAGGGGGGTTATCTTCCCAAAGAGTAAGAAGGTGTTGCCAAGCTCTACTACCTGCCTTTTATTCAGAACCAGACCCCAGAGCCTGGGGGAAAACAGCCACACCTCCTTATACCAGTCTGGAGCTGCAGGCTGACAGGCACCAACTGCAGGGTGGAAAATCACAGTGATTTGAGGCCTCACTGGATGTACCAATCTTCTAAGACACCCTCAAGGAAACAGGATACTATTCCCTCCTTCAAAG
The DNA here is from genome assembly GCF_015220235.1 of Choloepus didactylus. Taxonomy (NCBI): domain Eukaryota; kingdom Metazoa; phylum Chordata; class Mammalia; order Pilosa; family Megalonychidae; genus Choloepus; species Choloepus didactylus. The sequence goes on from NC_051310.1 coordinate 190,579,840, forward strand.
ACCTGAGTCCATTCTGTTCTGGGAATACCTGATTGGGGAAACCAAGGAAACAAGATGCCTAGTCAACAGAAAACTACAACCTACACTAATAAACAAACTTATGGCCAAGACAAAGGAACAAACTTACACTTCAACTGAAATAAGGAATTTAGAACATTAATAGTAAATCAGTTCAAAAAATTTAGGGAAGATATGGGAAAAGAGGTTAAGTGTATAGTGAAAACACTGGGTGTACATAAGGTAGAAATCAAAAGTTTAAAAAAAACTGGCAGGATCTATGAAAATGAAAGGCACAACACAAGAGATGAAAGACACAATGGAAACATACAACTGCAGATCTCAAGAGGCAGAAGAAAGCACTCAGGAACTGAAGAACAAGTCACCTGAAAGTGTACACACAAAAGAACAGATAGAGAAAAGAATGGAAAAATAAGAGCAACATCTCTGGAACTTAAGGACAAAATGAAATGCAGGAATGTAGGTGTCATTGGTGTCCCAGAAAGAGAAGAGAAGGGAAAAGGGGGTAGAATCAAAAGTAGAGGAAATAATCAATGAAAATTTCCCATCTCTTATGAAAGACATAAAATTACAGATCCAAGAAGTACAACATACCCCAAACAGAATAGATCTAAATAGACCTATGCCAAGACACTTAATAATCTGATTATCAAATGTCAACAATAAAGAGAGAATCCTGGAAGCAGCAAAAGAAAAGCTATCCATCACATACAAAGGTAGCCTGATAAGACTATGTGAGGAATTTTCAATAGAAACCATGGAGGCAAGAAGGAAGTGAGGTGATATATTTAAGATACTGAAAGAGAAAAACCACCAACCAAGAATCCTATGTCTGGCACAACTGTCCTTCAAATATGAGGGAGAGCTTAAAATATTTGCTGACAAGATGACTGAGTTTGTGAACAAGATACCTGCTCTGCAGGAAACGCTAAAAGAAGCACTGTAGTCAGAAAGGAAAAGACAGGAGTGAGAGATTTGGAAAATTAATTTGGGAGATAGTAGCACAACAATGTAAGTACACTGAACAAACATGACTGTGAGCATGGTTGAAACAGGAAGGTTAGGACCATGTGGGACACTAGAATGAAAGATGAAAGATAGACTGTATAACTGAGTGAAACCTAGGTTCTGAATGATTGTGATAAAAGGTACAAATATATTTTTTACATGAGGTAAAACGAATGTCAACATTGCAAGGTATTAAAAATAGGGTGGGATTGAGGGGAAAATACAATCAATGCAAACTAGAGAATATAACTAACAGAAGCATTGTATTTTGCTTCCTTTAACATAACAAAGGCAATATACCAAAGCTAAATGCCTGTGGGGAGAGGAGGGAGGGGAAGGATATGAGACTCTTGGTGTTGGTGATATTGTCTGACTCTTTATTCTGCTTTCATTAAATGCTGTCTTTCCTTTTATTTCTTTCCAGCTGGATGATTTTGTCTCTCTATTTCCTTTTTCCTTTTTCTTTTGTCCCTCTACTTTCATTGCCTCTTTCTCCTTCTTTGTGGAAGAAATGGAGATGTCTTTATATAGATAGTGGTGATGGTGCTGAATACACAAATACATGACTATACATGGAACCAACAATTGTTTACTTAGGACAGAATATATGGTGTGTAATAAAAGCCATCTTAAAAATGGGTTGATGAAGAAACCTTCAGTGCACTATGTTGAGTGAAATAAGACAGACACATAAGGACAAATATTGTAGGTTCTCACTGATATGAACTAATTTTAGTATGCAAACTCATAGACATGAAATGTAAGTTACCAGGATATAGAATGAAGCTAAAAAATGGGGAATGGTTGCTTATCATAAGCATAATGTTCAACTAGGGTGAACTAAATGTTTGGAAATGGACAGAGGTGATGGTAGAACACTGTGAGAATAACTAACAGTGCTGATGGTCCTTGTATGTGGCAGAAATGGTAAGCTTAGAGTCACATATGTCACCAGAAGGAAAGTTGGAGGTTAAAAGATGGGAATGCATAAAACAGTGAATCTTGTGGTGAACAATGTCCATGATTGACTGTACAAATAAAAGTCTCTCTCATGAGCTAGAACAAACATATGACACTACAACTAGAAGTTAATAATAGAAGGGCATATAGAAAAAATATACTTGTTACAAACTATATAGTACCATTAGTAGCATTTTAACATTCTTTCAACAGTAACAAATGTACTATACCAAAACTATGAATCACTATTGGAGGGAGGGGTGGTTAGGGTTATGGGAGGATTTGAGTTTCCTTTTTTTTTTGGTCTTTATTTCTTTTCTGGAGTAATGCAAATGTTCTAAAAATTGAAAAATATTGTGGTGCTGGATGCATAGGTGGTCCCAAAATCTGTTCCAGTTTGCTAATGCTGCCATTATGCAAAATACCAGAAATGGAAGGACTTTTATAAAGGGGGTTTATTTGGTTACAAAGTTACAGTCCTAAGGCCATAAAAGGGTCCAAACTAAGCTATGAACCAGAAGATACCTTCACTGAAGAATGGCTGATGACATCCAATATACCTGTCAGCTCAGAAGGCATGTGACTGGCATCTGATGTTCCTGGGTTGCATTTCAAAATGGCTTTCTTCAAAATGTCTCTGGGCTTGTCTCTCTTAGCCTTTTCAGCTCCTGTGCATCTAACCATCTGGGGGGTCTTCTCTTAATTTCTCTAGAGCAAACTCTGAACTAACATCTCTTAGCATCTCCAAACATCCTTCTGTCCACATCTCCAAACATCAGCTTTCAACAGCCTTCTCCAAAATGTATCTCTCAGCTGCTCATCAAAATGTCCCTCTCTTATAGGACCCCAGTGATTTAATTAAGACCCACTCTGAATAGGCAGGACCCATATAAGCATGGAGATAATTTAGTCAAAGTTGTAGCCCACAGTTGATTGAGTCACATCTCCATGGAAACACTCAATCAAAAGGTCACAATCTAATCAGAAAGATTAATATACCTGCCCCCACAAGATTGCATTAAAGCATATGGCTATTTCTGGGGGACATAATATATACAAACTGGCATATATATATATATATATATATATATAGCATGTCCATACCCATATAGTTAGAATTTCTTCTTATGCATTTGCAGTTTACAACCACAAGAATTTAAAAAGTGGATATACATACCCAAAAATACAATGCAATATTACTGGTATGTATATTTACCCATATGGTTGCCCTTCCTAGATATGATTTTTTTAATGCTGCTTCATTACCCTATAATCAACTTTCCCTTGAGTCTGAGTAAACACATTTAGAAATTATTGATTTGCAATTTTTCTTTCAGCACTTCAAATATATAACCCAGTGTTTTCTTACCTCCATGGCATCTGTTGAGAAAGTGACACTTAATCTTATTACAGAACCCTGGTACATGACTTGTTGCTTTCTTTTGCCCGTTCAGTATTCTCTTTTTATCTTTGGTTGACAACTGTTTCATTATTAGTCGCCATGGAGTGGATCTCTTTGAGTTTAACTATTTAGATTTGTTGAGTATCTTGGATGTATATTTTCACATCTGTGATGGTTAGGTTCAAGTGTCAACTTGGCCAAGTAATGTTGTCCAGGTGTCTGGTCAAGCAAGCACTGGCCAACTATTACTGCAAGGACATTTGTGACTAGTTAGTAAACCAAAAGTCTGGTTTATGAAATCATTAGTCAATTGACTGCAACTATAACTGATTAAATCAATGAAAGGTATGTCTTCAAAGTCAATAAGCTGGATTTAACCCAATCAGTTGAAGACTTTTAAGGGATAAAGAGAGAGAACATTCATTTATTCTTCAGCTAGCCAGCATCTCCTGAGGAGTTCAAGAAGCAAATTCATCAGAGTTGCCAAATCCCTGCCTGCCCTGTGGAATTTGGATACATGCATCCCCACAGTTGTGTGAGACACTTTTTTATAAAATTTACAGATATCTCTTGTTGGTTCTGTTTCCCTAGAGAACACTACCTAATACAACATGTTACTGGGAGTGGTTCTTGAGAAACAGAATTTTAAAATGGGTTTTTACAATTGGTTTTCTACTCTGATTAGATTCAAAGGCACTAATGATTCCATTTCCAATAATCAAGATGGCACTGACAGTCCATGTCATGAGTTGGCAATGGAGATATGCAAAATATCAGCATTTGATTCTTCTAATCATTCTCTTGTGTGAAATAAGGTTCTGGGTGACAGTGTTTATGACACCATAATAGATTTTTGTGGAGTTAAGAGGTATAATGATATTGGCTGATTGCTCTTAGATATGCTAGATAAAGTTATAAGAGAAAGTGGTGATATAGACTTCAAATTTGAAACTTAAATGCCATATTACATATGTAAACTTTTCTACGTGTGCCTTGAAAGAAAATCTTATTTCCTGTGGTCACAGAATTGATATTTCTGAAAACCAGATCCAGAATCTCATTGTGTGAGTGACAGATATAAAATGCAAACTAAAATCTCAACTTTGCAGGTTGTTTGCTGTTAAAGTCAAAGCATTGATTGGAAAAGAATGGGATCATGAAATATGTGATGGGAACATTTGGATTGATAATAATAGCAATGAGGACATCAGAACCATGGATTCTGCTGGGTCTTTGCTAGATATGCCTGTAGTGTTCTGCCCTGAGGAAAGAGCTCTCCACATCCAGTTGGCTGTGAGGAATAAGCTACCCAAACTCAAGTCTGCTTTAAGGAAAAAGCTTCCTGACTTCCAGTATGCCCTGAGAAGCCTGCCATCCAACCTCCACGTAAAGAGATTAATACTTCAAGGACCGCTAAACCTGGAATCACCCCTGAAGAAGAAGCCCTCACTCTTCTTTTTGGAGAGATTAATCCTGTTTCACAAGAGGAAACTTCAATGGAATATCCTGAGATAATTGGCTTGGTGGATACTTCTAATTCGTGTAATGACCTGCCCACAACACTACTCTTTACATCAAAACTTACAACTAGACTAAAGTTCCAACAGACTCTGAAGTGTGAGGTACAAAGTGTGACCACTAAGGAAGTGTGCTATACCCCAAAAGAACTGCAGGAGTTTTCCAATTTATATAGACAGAAATCAGGGTTATATGTGTAGGAATGGATATCAAGGGTGTGGGATAATAGTGGAAGGAATATAAGGTTGGATCAGGCTGCATTTATTGATATGGGTCCACTAAGCAGAGATTCTGCATTCAATGTTTTAGCCTGAGGGGTTAGAAAGGGCATTAACAGTTTGTGTGGGCAGTTGGTTTAAATATGGATCAAAAAGTGGCTGACATTACCTGAGGCTGAAAAGACAGAACTGCCCTGTTACAATGTAGAGGAGGGGATGAAAACACTTAGAGAAATTGAAATGTTAGGGTGGATTTATCATGTAAGACCTGTTCACACACCCCATGAATGTCCAGAGAACATATCTTTTACCAGGACTTTGATGAAGAAATTTGTGAGACTAGCTCCATTATCCCTAAAGTAATCTGTAGTCACCCTTCTCTGTAGGTCAGATATTTCTGTGGGAACTGCTGTCACTGAGCTGGAATCCTTAAACATAATGGAGGTTAATCAGATTCTGAGTTGGCAGAAGCCACCTGGCAACAGTTAATCAACAAAAACAAGGTGGGTGTGACTACCTTATGGAAAACAGGCTCAAAGCAGCAGTCAAGGTAATCTGACTTATGATATTGGTTAGTAGATCATGGAGTATCTAGAAGTAAAATAGATGGACAGTTTACTAAATTTTTGTTTGATGTGTATAGGCAGAAGAATTCAGGTCAAGTGAACAAAAATCTAACTTGAACTACAAAACAGAGAGCCACAGCCCCTTATTCAATTCCCAGACTTGAGACAGTTTACAGAACCTGAGCCCTTTAAATGAGGGGAAGGCCAGGTAAACCTGGGGAAGGACCCTGATAAACTGCCCAAAATTTATACTGTTAATCTTCCTCCCAGCCTTCCCCAAGGAGACCTTTGGCCTTTACCAGGGTAACTGTTCATTCTGGAACAGGAAATCATCAGATATTTGGGGGATAATTAGACACTGACTTAGAAGTGACTAACTACAGGAGACCCAAAATATCACTCTGTTCCACCAGAGTATGAGCTTATGAAGGTCTGTTGACCGATGGAGTTTTAGCTCAGGTCTGTCTCAGAGAGGGTCCAGTTGGTCCATGGACCCATGCTGTGGTTATTTCCCCAGTTTGAGAATGCATAATTGGAATAGACATACTCAGCAACTGGCATGGAGTGAGGGCTATTATCATAGGAAAGACCAAGTGGAAGTCACTAGAACTGGCCCTGCTTAGCAAAGTAGTAAACCAGAAGCAACACCAGTTTCTTGGATGGATTGAAGAGATTAATGCCACTCTTAAGGACTTGAAGGACACAGAAGTGGTGAATACCACCACATCCCCATTTCATTTTCCTATTTGGCCTGTGCAAAAAATGGATGGGTCTTGGAGGATGACAGTGGATTATTGTTAACTTAACCAGGTAATGATTCCAATTGCAACTGCTGTTCCAGATGTAGCATCATTGCTTGAGCAAATCAACAAATCCTCTGGAACCTGGTATGCAGCTACTGATCTGGCAAATGCTTTTATCTAAATAGCTATTAACAAAAACCACCAGAAACAGTTTGCATTGAGCTGGCAAGGCAAGAAGTATACCTTCACTGTCCTACCTCAAGGGTATATAAACCCTCAAGTCTTATGTCATAGTATTGTCTGCAGAGACCTTGGTCATTTCTCCCTCTCACAAGACATCACATTGGTCAATTATGTTGATGATATCAGGTTGATTCGACCTAGTGAGCAAGAAGTAACAGCTGCTGTAGATTTGTTGGTAAGGTATTTGTGTGTCAGAGGATGGGAGATAAATCCATCAAAAATACAGGGGCCTTCCACCTCAGTAAAATTTCTAGGTGTCCAGTGGTGTGAGGCATGTTAAGATATCCTTTCTAAGGTATTGCATCTGGTCTCTCCTATGACCAATAAAGAGGCACAATGCCTAGTTGGCCTCTTTGGATTTAGGAGACAATGCCATTCCTCTTTGGGGTGTGCTACTCCAGCCCATTTACTGAGTGAACAGAAAAGCTCTTAGTTTTGAGTGGGGAAAGAACCAAGAGACAGGTCCAGGTGCTGTGCAAGCTGCTCTAAAAGATATAAGAATCTTTTAAGCTAAAGAATAAAAGCTCTTTGTCCTCTTGGGGCTCATATTCTACCTAAGACATACAGAGACAGCTGATATGCTATGTTAGAATTTGGAGAGCATTATTAAAAAATGAAAATACACAGAATAGGGGATAAGAGGTTTGGGAATAAGGGCATGAGAAAGGAACTGGAAAATATTTGTTCGGGGTCATAAATACTTGGCATTTGCTCAAAGACTCAAAGGAGGGAAGAGTTAGTCAGACACATACATCAGAGAGGAGAAAAGTGTTATAGACAGGGGGAACACCAATGCAAAGGTCCTGTGCAGGAGGTGGGCTGTGCACTTTCAGGAATGGCAAGGAGGTCTATTTAACAACACGGACATTCTTTAGTGTGGGGTGAGGGGGAATAAACAAGTTAGCACATGTCTGTTGATTGTGATAAATGCTATGGAGAAAAACTAAGTGGAAGGATTTCATTGAGACATTTGGGTTTGCTGTCTTAAAAATGAATTTTCAAGGTAGTCTTCAGGGGTAAGATCACAATTGGGCAACCTGAAAGAAGTGAGGTAGAGAGTCATACAAATACCTGAAGGAAGTGAGCTTCAGGTAAACAGAATCCTAAAAACACTGTTTTGCAAAATTATTGTCTATCTCTGTTAATGTTTTACATTTCTTTATTTCATCAAAAATTGTAAAAAAATGTAATATATTGAATTTTATATTTTAACTCACACTGATAATATTTTTCTTTTTGAGGAATTTATTCTGCATAATAAATATAAAATTAATTTTTTTCTGATATGTGATTATTCTTTATATTAACAGTTTTAGTTTTCTTTTTTAAATGTATTTTTCTTTTGTGCCTTCTTTCTTCTTTGCTGTCTTTAACTATTTTTAGACAGTTCTCTATTGCCCTTTACTTCCTTCTATATTTTGAAGGTCAAAACCCTAACTTACTCTACACTACATTCTTCAATTATCCATAATATTCTTGACTTCATTTTTTAATGGACCTCCAATATTGTGTATGGACATAAGAGTGGTTTCAAACATTCAATTCCATTCCATTGAATGCTTTGGTTTATCAGTGATTCTTGAAATATTCTTGACAAAAAGTTAAGAAAAATGTTCATGTCACTTTAGCTCTTTTTATATTAAATCACACTAAAACACAAAGTGAACAGCTGAAAGAAATTTCCTTCTCATATACATACTCATGAGATAGTACATCAGTGGACAGAGCCTTGATATACAACAGCAGAATTCTAGCTCTTTAAGCAATTGTGTAAAATGATTTGCTATATTCTACTCCCTCTAGACTGAATATATCAACATTTATCAAAGAATATTGGAATAAATATTGAAGGACAAAATACGTAAGATTCAATCATCAAAACAATTTTAAATATAGAATGTCTAAATTAGATGGGCTATACACAGTCAGCAATAGTCTCATGGGTTGTTAAATTTTATGAGCTAATCTCTAAAAATTCACCAGTCCCTTAGGTCATTTAGGGTTTTGATGAACAGAATGAATCCAGATATTTTTCAGGTAGATACATTATTATTGAGTTAAAATTTGTATGATAGTTTCTGTTTCATTCAAATTTCTTTCTTAATTACTTAGCCTTATACTGTCATTTAATGGCTAAATTGTCCCTCCTTTGATAACTTTTGGAAATTTAAGTTCTTGATAATCCATATGTTTTTTCTAGTCCTTCAATAATCTCTGGAGGCACTCCTGGCCAACATAAGATGGCAACAGAATATGTTTCAGGGTGCTATTTCCATACAGAATCTGTGAATAATGGCAAAGCCATTTTCCCCAAAACTCCAAAAAACAAGTAAAGTGTTGCATTTGGACAAAAGTTGAATCAAGAAAACACAGCTTAAGGAAAAAGGAAAAACTTGTGGTACATTTGCTGGCCCCTCTTCCACAGTTTGGAGACAGCTGCACACCCATGGTGGGTTCTTGGCCCTGTTCCAGGAAGAGCAGAGTAACCCCTATCTGCATAATGGGGTGTCTGTATGAGGTTGTCCATCAATGAAGGTGGAGCCTGAAGTACCAAACTAGGAGATCCCTCATGGGCTTGCTCTCCCAGAACTTGTCTTGCAGTCAGTTGCAGCTTATGGATATCTAAAGCAGTGTAAGAAACAATTAAGCCAAATGGCCTGGAATAATGGATTATCTGCCTTAATTCATGCAATTGAGCAACTGGGAGATGGCAAAAGTCTATTTCATAATGGGTAGCAGGGAAATGAAAATTCCCATAAATGGGGGAATTCATAAGACCATGAACAAATAAAAACAGTGCAATACTCAGGTTGAGGAAAGACAGAGGGGACCTTCAATCACATTCACCTCGGGCAAACCTTCCATGAGATGTTTAAATACTGAAGGAGTACACAGGCCAACACAGATCCAAATAACCAAGAGTGTGAAAGGTGTTTTATACATTGGTTTGGTAGTTTTTGTTGGCACACAAGGAAATCTCTGTCATCTCATGAGCAGGATACAAATTTAAGGAACAGACAATTCAGGGACTAAATCCCAAAATTAAGCATTTAGAATATCAAATTGAAGCATGTAGAAGAAGAAAAAAAAGATGAAAGACAAAGAAACAGGAAACAATGTCTCATCAAAAGAAGGAAATAAAAATCCAGAAACCGATTTTGGGTTATTTTAAAATAAATGTATAAAAATCAACCATTTTGTGTTCCAGTTTTATGAATTTGACAAATGTATATAACTGTGTCACCACAATCAAGTTGTAGAACACATCCTTCATCCTAACAACCCCCCTCAAGTACTATGTAGTAAATCACTTCTTTTCTACATTTCTGGCAGTGTTCTCCATTGTTATAGTTTTGCTTGGCCCAGAATGTGATACAAGTAGAATCACATTGTATGTAACCTTCCAAATTTGGCTTCTTCCACTCTGCATAATGTATTTGAGATCCATCTCATATTCAAATATACCTGTAGTTTGTTCCTATTTAATACTGAGTTATAAACCTTTGTACACATGAACCACAGTTAGCTTGTCCTATTGAATGGACATGTGGATTGTTTCCAATTATGGAATGTATACATTGGCATACAGGTCTTCATGTGAACATATATTTTAATTTCTCTTGGGTAAATAGCAAAGAGTGAGATAGCTGGGTCATTGGGTAAGTGGTTTCACTTCATAAAAAGCTTATCAGTTTCTTTTCTGAACTGGCTGCATCAGTTTGCATTCTTAACAGCAATGGCTGACATTAAATTCCTCTTCATTCTTGTAAGTGATTTGTATTATCAGTCACTATTAGGCATTTTTGTAGGTGTATTAGAAAATTTTGTGGTTTTAAACTATATCTCCCTATGATGAATGACATTGAGCATCTTTTCAAGGGTTTAATTGCCATCTTTATATTTTCCTTGGTAAAATGTTTTTCAATTTTTCACATATTTTTAGTGTTTTCCTTTTCTTTTAACTTGATACTTTTTTAAGTTTTGAGAGTTTTTTGTATATTCTAGACACACGTTCTGTGTCAAATAGCTGTTTAGCAAATACATTCTCCTATTCTGTGATTTGTTTGTTCATTTCCTCAACAGTGTCTCTTAAAGAGCATTTTTTAATATGATGAAATACAATTCAATTTTTGCATGTTTCATGTATTTTGCATTCTATTTAAAAATGGGACTAAACCATGGACAATCAGATATTCTCCTATGTTTACTTTAAAATTTTTGTAGTGTTAGGCTTTATATTAATGTCTAAGTTCCAGTTTGAGAGAAGTTTTATATGTGCTGCAAATGATGAGTTAACATTTTATTTCTTGGCAAAGACTCAATTTTTTCAGCAACAATTTTTTGTTTTAAGACTACTTCCCCCCATGGATATCCTTTGGCAACTTCATGAAAATTCAGTTGACTATATACATGTAAATCTATTTATGAACTCTCTATAAGGTTCCATTTATCTACATTCTATCTGTTTACCATTACTACATTCTGTTGATTATTTAGCTTGATGACACATCCTGAAATCAAATAATGTGAGTCATCCAACTTTATTGAATTTTTTTCTAATATGTGTCATCTACCTTGGTTCTTTGTTTTTTCATCTAAACTGTAGAATTTGCTTCTCATTTCCTGCAAAAAATGTCTTAAATTTTAATTGGAGTTGCATTGAAACTATAGATCAATTTTGGATTGCATGCAATTAATAAAATACTCCCAATTTTGCTGCCTAGCAGTATCATATTTCTTTTTTTCTTTATTTAAATTCAGATTCCAGGGCCAACATTACATAATCAAGTTAGAATATATGTGCTTGGGCCTGAATATCCATATGTTTTTCAAAATATTTTCAGGAGCCAAGTAATAGGCTATTGATTAGGGTATAGATCAAAATTCTAATACTTTAATGCTTCATCCATAGAGTATTTCTATTATCTGTCTACTGCCCCAACTCTCCTATGAATATTACTTATCCACAAGTCTAAAATATTCATATCTTATCTCCTTTATGAAATTCTCAATGAGCTTGAACTCTTTCATGCTAATTAGAAGTATATCACTTGTTAATGTAAATAAAATAGTAATAATGTAATATTTATTAAACATTTATGAACTCTGCCATAGTTTTGCTTTCATTTTACTTAATTATATGCATGCTATGGGAATTTTGAGAGAGTTAAACTGGTTATATTCCCATGAACTGGACTTCATGGTTTTAATTTGTTAGCTTCATGACACATAAGTAATAAGTATTAGAGTTAGGACTATGCACTGTATGAATAGACTTATTTTTCAATATTATGCTATATGATTTCCACTGGGAGTCTTTTTGTATTGGATACCCAAGTGCACTTGCATAATCATTTTTATCATGTAGCTTATTGTTCCAGAAATATTCACTTATTTACTACAGGAAAAAATATCTTCTTGTTGCTCTTCTGTCTGAGAAGAGAGTGTGCTTTCTCTTTGGGGCATCCCTGGTGGATTTCAAGAAAAACTTGATAAACTGGTGTAAGAACCCAAACACATTATATTCTTACCTTAATCGAGAAGTTCAGTTCCACAGGTAAAATGAAACGGTTTTCATCGCTTAACACAATATCTTAGAAACTATAAGCGTGAATGAAACTCCAGTTCCAGTATATATTTGAATATTTAAATTAGAGATAGGGTGTTCTACTTAGATTTGCATTAAATATTAAAGCACATGCCTTCCACAAGACATAACAGGGAAAACAGGAAGAGCCCTCAACATATTTAGTTCAATAGCTGTAAATTAGAAATTTGCTTTAATTTTCATGACAAAAAATGATAGTCAAAATAGGGACACTAGAAACAAAGGACCACATTTTTAAATTAGGTAAATTTATAAATGGAGAGATTATTAACTTTTGGTTGTCCTTAGGGTATATGTAAATTCAAGATAATTTTTTGTTCTGATAGAAGAATATAAACATATTTTAAACTAATTTTCCTAGTTAGCTAAAGATCTATTGTCTGTTAGTTTTTGTTTCTTTGTTTTAATTTCCTGATCTATGTTAGCTTGATGACTTTAAACAAGAATTACAGTAGGTGAGGATAATATTATGTGTTGTTTTTTGAGGATGAAATTTCAGAATATTGGCAAGTCACAATAGGATTGTGAAACAGTTGAGTAGAAATAGCTTAGCATGTGGAGTCAGAGACATCTTGGCTGGAATCCTTTCTCTGCTAGTAAATAACCGTGTGGCTTGAATGCTAAATTATTTAATTTTCATGTTGCTATGCAGATTACATAAGGTGATGGAAAAGAAAATTCCTGACTCCTCATAGCCAGTTAAGAATATGCAATAGCTGCTAACATACCTTTCCTTCTTCACAAGTACAGTGTTTGTATAAATATTCTCATTGTCATCTGCTGCTTAGTTTTCTGAATTATATGAGTTGAGAAAATTATTTTATTTGTGTCTTCCAATAGATCATATTGTTCTTTAATTCAGTATCCATTTTTTTTCTTTCTGACCTCTATCTCTTCTTAAAGTTAAATCAGCTACACATAAACACAACTATTTTAATAAAACTAGTAACACTACTTAACATAACTACACTTTGACAAGCAGAGTGGATAAAATGGCTAAACAACATATTTTTTTTCTATCACTTTTACAGAGCCTTATAATAATGTAGAGAATTTCACTAGTGGGACTGATTTGCATAAAATATACCTTAATTTGTAAACCAACATCTTGACCTACAAACAAATCAGAGATACCAAGAGATGCCAGAAAATTACATTGCCAAGGATATCAGGGCAATTTAAGCAAAATATACTATTATTTTGCTGAGAGGTCCAAAAAGCAGAATTTGGTGGCAAAAATGAAGTTTTTTGACCCTAATAGCATAGAATATTGGCATTCATTGGGTTTAATTTCAATAAAGTGATATTTTAGTATATATTGAGTGTCACATGACAAATATATGTATAAATTAAAGAGGAAATACACACTTCTGGTATGTGTTTTTGTTGCTCAATGCTTTGGTGGAGAAAAAAACTGAGTTTATAACTTTATTTATTTTGTTTCCTTTAAATTAAATCAGGAGTCATAATTTAATTGTATGCATCCTTCACATACATGATATATAATGAAAAATAATATTAAAATCTATTTTAATGCACCTCATAAATAAACACTCTTCAGTGACAATATGCTCATGATTTGATCATGATATGCCAGATAATTTTTTTCAATCTTAGTTATTTTTTGGTTTGGAAGGATAAAGTTACTTTTTCAAGCTCAACTGGAATTCTAGAAAAAACTGTGATTTACTACAGGGATTTAGAGGCACTTAATCTAGAATTATATGGTTGCTGAAATTTCTGTGGTATATGTTAATCAAGATGTATTGTGTAGTGGATTCCTTTAGTGGACTACCTATAGATAACATTTTTAAAATTTGCCCGCATATTTTTATTTCTTTCACTCTGTTTAAGGTTAATTCTTGTTTTGTCTCAGACCCTCTCCAGTAAATATTTTGAATGTATTTCAGGGACTCGTAAAAGAGACAAGGATAATGGGCTGAAAGAGGGTGGGAGAAAGAATGGAGAGAGTGGGAGAAAAAAGGTGTTGTAGAGAGAAAGAGAATGATGAATTTTTTGTAACAGTAACATAGTTTTGTTCTCACCAAAAGATATTAATACATACTTGAATTATTTATTAATACCTTTACAGCAATTCAATGTAAATTAAAAACTATTTTAAAACTTGTTTGTGCGTATGTGTTTAAGAGACATCTAAATTGTCTGAATTTATCTTCCTGCTTTTTGCTATGTTAAATATCAATTAAATCCTGCATGTATACTTTATTTACTTTGAGAAAGAAACATTAGCAGACATTATCTCATTAGCTTTAACTAAGCAATAATATCTCTGAAAAGATGGGTTTAATTTTTTAATTATAATTTTAAAACATAATTTAAGAAAAATGTAATATCTGCACACCAATGTTCATAGCAGCATTATTCACAATTGCCAAGAGATGGTAACAACCCAAATGTCCTTCAACAGGTGAGTGGATACATAAAATGTGATATATACACACAATGTAATACTATGCAGCAATAAGAAGGAATGATGTCATGAAACATATGACAACATGGATGAACCTTGAAGATGTAATGCTGAGCGAAATAAGCCAGGCACAAAAAGAGAACTATTATATGGTACCACCAATGTGAACATCAAAAAATGTAAAATAAATGTTTCATAATGTAGAATGTAGGGAAACTAGTGATAGAAAGCAATTAATGGAGGGGGAATGATAACCCAAAAAGAATAGATAAGCTATTGTGGGTAAATTTAACATTCTGGGAATGACCAGGAATGACTATGGTTTATTAATTTCTGATGGGTATAATAGGAACAAGTTCACAGTAATGTTGCTATATTAGGTTATTTTCTTGGGGTAGAGTAAGAACATGTTGGAAGTAAAGTAGTTATTTTAGGTTAGTTGGCTTTTTCTTATTCCCTTACGTTATGGTTTGTTTGAAATGTTTTTTTACTGTGTTTTTTCATTTTTTTCTGATATAGTTGATTAAAAAAAGAGTTAAAAAATGTGTTTCATTATGTACCATCAAAAACTATCTGGTAAGCCACTACAAATATACTCATCCAACAAAGTGAAACCTCTATGGCAGGGTGTCTATCTCAAATGCCTTGAGATCTAGCACAGAATATCACTGTATGAATTATCATGGTGAAAGTTAAAGAAAGTAAGAGGAAACAAAGGGAGGCAGATATTTCATGTCTCTTCTTTTACATGTTAAGATGTACATGGGCAAGAAAAATAATTTATCCCACCCAGAAAAAAGCCTACTGTATGTGACAATGGAAAATGTAGAGAATTTTTGCTGCATTTTAGTTTTGAATGCTATTCTTATATCTTTATTTCATTTTGAATTTGAGGATTACATTGTCCCTACCTTTATTTTCCCAATACTTCTATTAGTTTGATTCAAAGGCAAGTGATTCCAAACTTTCAAGATCATCCATATTTTGTACAAACTCTTCCAGATTATACAAAATGAGGACTACTCTTCAACTCATTCTAGGAAGGCAGCATAACCGTTTTTTTAAGATAAAAAAATTATTTATCTTCCATCATTTCACTTATATAGGTGCAAAAGTCCTGAAAAATATTAATATATCGTTAGCATCAACTTGATAAGGTAACCTCTAATTGAATTTCTGACTCTATGGATATGCCTATTCTAGATATTTCATATCACAAATAGTCTTCATTGAGATTAATAGGTTGGTCATGCTTCCACTGAAGGAAGAGTAGGAACAAAAGAGGGAAAAACATGTAGAAAGGAAGGAAAATTTTTGAATGATTCTAAAAATACATCAGAGGTGGGACTCTTTGGGTGACTTTGCTTCAGCAGAGATAGATACATATATTATTTTAAAAATAAAAAGAGACATCTAAACATAGCTAACACATTTAAAAATGTTTTACTCCTTATTTGGTAAAATACAGTGCATTGTGACAGCAGGGAAATACTAAATTCAGAATATAGGGATATCAGTGAATGTTATACTACCTAGGAATGAAAGTCAAATCACTATTATTCAGCTTGTGATGACCTTTGAAGATTTTCTTTTAGCTGTGGTTCTACAGAATAAGTATATTCCATTATTCCAGATTCTTAAATGCATGGACAAAAGCTTTTTGGCTAAGATACACAGTTGGCATTGCAGCTGTGCCATGTAACAGAGGCCTGTAGAGAGCTATGGGACGGTCTTATCCTTTTCCCATCCAGATAGTTTTCTTTCTTTACTTGTGATATGTAAAATTTGTAACATAGATTACAGAGCAGGATGAACACTTGTCAATGCATTATGGTATATTCTAAAAAGAGAAAGGGAATGGCCAAGCCTAGAGCTATGGAATGATAAAGGTAAGGCAAATACACTAACACTGAAAGCAGAATATACATATCTGACATAATTCATCTAAGGATTGACCCTTCCTTACCCTTTAAATGCACTGATTTTAAGCTAGGTTTGGACCTCATTAGAAATATATTCAGAGATACAAGACTTCAACTTCACTACCTGTATGGAAATGCCTGCAAATTTAACACAAAAATAGTAGGATCCAAGGCATCTTATTATTGTGCTTTGCTGAATATATCAGACTAAGCCAAATGTTTAATGTTTTATTTTGTCTTTGCCATCAATTCATTATTGCAGATACTACTGTTGCAGAAACATCTATCTCTCTACTTCCTAACACATTGGACACCACTGATGTGGCCTGCAGCAGTGGCCATGCTGCAGCTTCTCAAATCGTCCAAGATTTCTGCAGAGCACCTCAGAGCTTCTCAATTGGCTGAGCTTCACTTACTGCAGTAACTTGCTCTTTATTGCACACTGTTATATTTCCTCCCTTCCCTGACTCAAATCCCCATTCCCTCATTTATCCTTCTTGGAAACACGTACCAATTAAACATCACAACCCAATTCCTCATCAAAGGAAATGATCAAGGGGAATTTAAACTCTGCCAATCCCCAACTCTTTTATGGAATTGGTAAAATGAAAGCACAGATATCCATGGCACAAATGAAACTACATAAACGAAATTTATAGGAGGCAATGGCAATGCTAACATCACATTACTGAATAACTGAAAATTCTCATTGGAAACTTTTAGTATTTACAATATAAACAACCATTTAGCATCAATAACCCTGAGCAGACCATTACCATCTTTCCTAAGACCACATGTTAAACAGTCCTATCAAACAGTGCTAACCCCTCACCATTGCAGAATATTTATTTAGATTTCTATTGTCAATGTAACAATCATAACAAATAGAAACAGCTTTCCTTTATTTCTTTAAAGAGCATCATAATGATGTTAAAAATACCAAGTTACTCCAGAAAACATTGCTATAAAATAAGAATATTAATATGTATTCTTACTGTGCTGCGTCTGGCTTTAGTACTATTGTCATTTCCATAATTTATATTGAAACTGTGAGTCAAGAATTGCCACTGGAGCTAATCTGATGATCACAATTAGAGTACTCTACTCACCTGAAATGAAGAATGTGTTATTGCTCCCCCATGTGGTTGGTAACTGAAATCAGAGGAATTTATACTTGTTCCTCCCCTATGAGACACAAACCCTGGAGGTTGAATGCAATTTGTTATTACTGTTTCCAAAGCATCTGAGTCCAGGAAATGCAACTGGGACTGTTAATTATCAAGGTTACCTTTGGTTTCCCTGTTGAGAAGCATTCTTTATATATAATTTCCCTGTTTTCCTGCATTTTTGTATCACCTCAACTCTGACAACTTGAGTTAAGAACATTATTTGTTGGATACACATTTTATCCCCCACAAATCATTTCATGATGCAGCATTTTCCACATTGGCTTCCTTCAAGTTTTATATCTGGTTATGAAAGTAGATTTATTTAACATGCCCTATATTGCTTAAAAGATACAGTAAGAATACAAATTATGAATATGTGTGCTACTCATATTTTATTTCTTTCTTTTAATATACAGCTAAACTGATTTAATGCTACATTAATTCCTTATCCCATAATCATCAACAATCTTCAATCGAAATTCCATTTCAATACTCCTTCCTTTTTAGACACCTCTTCTAAGAAGATTGATACATGTCCTTAAAAAGCAATACATAGATTCAAGTTAAGGATGCCCATTGTCACCACCATTATTCAGCATTGTGCTGAACTCCTAGCTAGAGCAATTAGGCAAGGAAAATAAATAAAAGGCATCCAAATTGGAGAGGAAGAAGTAATAATTTCACTGTTTGCAGATAACATGTTCTTATATGTAGAAAATTCTGAAAAAATCTACAGCAAAGCTATTAGAACTAATAAATGAATAGAACAAGGTGACAGGGAACAAGATCAACATGCAACAATCTGTAGTGTTTCTATATACTAGTAATGAGCAATCTGAGGGGGAAATCAAAGACAAAAATTCCATTTATAATAACAACAAAAAGAATAAAATATTTAGGAATAAATTTAACCAAGGACACAAAAGACCTACACACAGAAAATTACAAGAAATTGCTAAAAGAAATCACAGGGGGCATATATAAATTGAAGGACATTCCATGATCATGGATTGGAAGACCAAATACAGTTATGATGTCATGTCTACCTAAATTGATTTATAGATTCAACATAATACCAATTAAAATCCCAATAATCTTACATTGCAGAAATAGAAAAATCAATACTCAAAATTACTTGGAAGGGTGGAGTGCTATGAATAGCCAAAAATAGCTTGAGAAAGAGGAATGAAGTGGGAGATCTCACAGAACCTAACTTTGAAGCATATTACAAAGATACAGTGGTCAAAAGAGCATGGGACTGACATAAAGATAGATATACTAACCAATGCAATTAAATTGAGGGTTCAGATAGACCCTCTCATCTACAGGCAATTGATATTTAATAAGGTGGTCAAGTCAACATAACTGGGATGGAGCAGCCTCTTCAATGAATGGTGTTTGGAGAACTGGATATCCATATCAAAAAGAATGAAATAGGATTCCTATCTAACATTTTATACAAAAATTAACTCAAAATTGATCAAAGACCTAAATATTAGTGCTAAGATGATAAAACTTTTAGAAGAACATGCAGGGAAACATCTTAAAGATCTTGTGATAGGAGGCTGTTTCCTAGACATTACACTCAAAGCATGAGCAATGAAAGAAGAAATAAATGGGATCTCCTAAAAATTGAACACTTTTATGCATCAAAGGACTTTACCAGAAAAGTAAAATGGAAGCCTATGCAATTGGACATATTATTTGGAAATCATATTTCAGATAAGGGTTTAATATCAAGAATATATAAAGAGATCCTAAAACTCAACAACAAAAGGACAAACAATCCGATTAACATATGGGCAAAATACATGGACAGACACTTTTCTGAAGAGGAAATACAAATGACTCAAAAATATATGAAAAAATGTTTAACTTCACTGGCTATTAAGAAAATGCAAATCAAAACCATGATGGGATATCATCTCACACTTACTATAATGGCCATTATCAAACAACAACAACAAAAACAAAAAAAAACAGAAAACAGAATATTGCAAGTGCTGGAGAGGATGTGGAGAAACAAAGAGGCACACTTATTCATTGTTGGTGGGAATGTGGAATGGTGCAACTATACTGGAAGGCAGTATAGTTGTTCCTAAAGAACAGCATATCCCATTATGATTTAGCAATCCCATTACTAGGTATATATTTGGAAGTAATGAAGGCAAGGAAATGTACAGACATTTGCACACAAATGTTTATAGTGTCATTATTTATGAATGCCAAGAGATGGAAACAGCCCAAATATGCATCAACAGATGAGTGGATAAACAAACTGTCATATATATACATATGAAGGAATATTATGCAGCTGTAAGACAGAATAAATCATGAAGCATATAACAATGTGGATTAACCTTGAGGACCTCATGATGAGTGAAATTAGCCAGAAACAAAAGGACAAATACTGTATGGTCTCATTAATGTGAACTAACACTAATGAATAAATTTGAGAGTTAAAGTTGACAACACATAATATCAGAAGACATAAAGAAGGCAAAGATAGAGCATTTGATGGTGAAGGAGTATAGAATATTAAGCAGCATTAATTGTATAGATCCGGAATAACATGATACTGTGTGATGGTAGCACAATATTGTAAATACACTGAACAAAGATGAGTGTGAGTAAGGTTGAAAGAGGAAGGCTAGGGGCATGTAGGCCACCAGAAGGAAAGACAGAAGATAAAGACAGGAACTGGGACTGTGTAACTTAACAAAACCTAGAGTGGTCAATGATGGTGATTTTATGTGCAAATACAAGAATATTTTTACATCAGTGAGAATAAATGAATGTCAATTTGCAAGGTCATGAGAATGGGATGGTATTGGGGGAAAAGAATACAATCAATGTAAACTGGAATGTATAGTTAACAGAAATAGTGTAATATGCCTCCATTAATTGTAACAAATGCAATACACCAAAGCTAAATATCTATAAGAGTAGTAAGGGAGGTGTATGTAATTTTGGGTAGTGGTTTTGTAGTCTGAACTTTTCAATGTATTTTATTTTTTTTCTTTTACTTTTGTAGTCATCATATTTATTTATTTATTCTCATTTTCTTTTTATTTGCAGAAGAAATGGAAATTCTGCATATAGCTTGTGGTAGGGAATGCATAACTGTGTGATTATACTGGGAACCACTGATTGTTTATTTACAGTTGAATCTTTAAAAAATAAACACAGGGATACATACACTGGAGAAAATGTGGAGAGTGGGATGTACCTAATTACTGCTGGTGGGGAAGTAGAATGATGCCCTCCACCACTATGGAGGGCAGTGTGGTGGTTCCACAGAAAGTTAAGTAAGGGGTTGCCATATGGTCCTGCAACCCCATTACTGGACATATACTTGGAAGAATGGAGCAGGGACAAGAATGGATATTTGCACACTGGTGATTATAGTGGCAGTATTCACAATTCTCAATGGATGGGGTTGGCCTAAGGGTACATCAACTGATGAATGGAATGGTGAACTGTGGTGTATACATGCAATGGAATATTGAGCAGCTACCAGAAGAAAGAAAGTTGTGAAGTATACAACTAGGTAAATGGAAATTGAGAAAAGTGTGTTGCACATAATAAGCCAGAAATGAAAAGATAGACATTATAATGCCTCACTAATATGGACTGACTAAAATGTGCAAACTCTGAGAATTTAATCTGAGACCATGGGTTATCAGGGGAAGGCTTTTTGTAATGAGTCCTAGATTCTAAGCTATTATAGCAGTTACCTGTATTCCTGACTTGTAACAGTTATGTCTAGGTTCTGAGATGCTGAGCTCTTGTTTATAACCTGGTTGATCACTGGCACTTTGGTTATCTCTTTGACACCCAAGACTCAGAGCTAGAGTTTGTTAGTTATGAATGTCATACAACAAATGTTAAAGAAGCTGATAAAGGGATCAGACTTCAATTAGAGATATGAATGAAATGGACTTGGTTAAGACTAAGGTAAATCTGACTAAAGAGTAAAGGATGATACTGAATGTGTCTTAAAACTTAAACATCAGTGTATGACCATAGGTAAAAAAATGTTTATTTGGTATGAAATCTTTATTTTCTGTAGCATGCTATGAAATTTGACTTGTATGTTCACTTTATTCAAACACCATAGTGATATGGAATACTGAAAAGGGAGTGAAATCTGGTTTGTTTGTAGAGGATAGGATGAAGCCCCAATACATCCCAGAGTAATTTGTGTACAGGATGAAAAAATATTTGAGAAACCTCCTTGTGGTACTGGGGAAAATGTGGAAATATTTAATTTACTCTCCTGAGTAATTCATTATATTCTTGCAAACATTAGAGACTGCCAATTTAGTAGGCTAAGCCTTGATTTGGGGGCTTGCTCTTATGAAGCCTGTTACTGAAAAGGAAAGCTTTAGCCTACTTATAATTGTGCCTAAGTGTCAGCCCCAGAGAACTTCTTTTTATGCTCAGATATGGCCTCTCTCTCTAAGCCAACTTAGAGGTGGACTCGCTGCCATCTGCCCTACATAGGACATGACTTCCAATGCTGTAAATCTCCCTGGAAATGTGGGGTGTGATTCCTGGGGAAGAGTCTAGGCCCAGGATTGTGTGATTCAGAAAGCTTTCTTGACCAAAAGGGCAAGCAGAAATGAAAAAAAAAAAAAATTTCAGAGGCTGAGAGATTTCAAATGGAGTCAAGAGGTCATTCTGGAGGTTATTCTTATACATTATATAAATATCCCTTTTTAGTTTTAGTGTATTAGAATAGCTAGAAGGAAATACCTGAAACTGTTGAAGTGCAACCCACTTGTCTTGATTCTTGAAGACAAGTTTATAACTATATAGCTTATATGGTGTGACCATGTTTGTGAAAACTTTGTGGCTCACATTACCTTTATCCAGTGTACAGAGTAGAGAATTGGGGACAAAAAAGTAAATGATTAATGGGAAGATGGGGAATGTGTTGTTTTGGGTGTTCTTTTTACTTTTATTTTTATTCCTTTTAATGTTTTTGTTACTATTTCTTTTGGAGTAATGGAAATGTTCAAAAATTGATTACAGTGAATGAGCAACTATGTGATGAAATGGTTAACATTTGATTTTACACTTTGAATGATTGTATGGTATGTGACTATGTCTCAATAAAATTGGAAGGACACAAAACTAAGCAAAGAAAAGTCACACATTTATAAAGTAAGTTTAACGTATTTTTTAAAGAGCATGCATATGTTGTTACATATATCATTTTGATATCCAATATTCTCATTCAACTTTTTTTTGATAGACAGAAATTACTTTAATGGTAGGCCCAAATTGGGCAAGGGCAGTGTTGGCAAAGCCTTTATGAGGACTTGTCCATGAGGACATGATTGGAGATGCATTTTTCCCCACAATCATCCAGGATTAGGCACTTATCAGCCACTATGTTTGAATTTATCCACATTAAACTTGGTAAAGCCCCAATTCTTGATTCTCTGGTGGCCAGGGAACATGAACTTTTCTCTCTGAAGTGCCTTGATCACATTCTCCCTGTTTTGAAGCTTGATCTCCATGGGCTTTATGACTTGGCTGATGTGGACCCTGGCCATCAAACCCTGGGGCTTCCTGGCATACCTTTCTGGAGCTTAGATTGGGAACTGCATGAAGTCAGGCAGGACCATCAACAGAAAAAGGCTATTCACAATGTCTTTCAGGACAACCCTTACATGCAACAGGCTGCATACACTACCAAGGGGCTGCTGCTTGCAGCCACTATGCACCAAGTCCCCACAGAGAGAGGGAGACAGTTTCATTGGCTGCAGAGTCAACTATGTTTTTGAGATATATTTCTTTTACTACATATACACCAATTATTTGCTGTCTTCTTTTCTCCACTACCATAATAGCAATATTATTATGTTGCTATAATCTATATCTACTACCATTTAATAAATGCATTTGTTTCTTTAGTAACAAACATTCAATTAATTATTAACTACTGAATTCTGTATGTATCACCACAATTAACAACTTTGTGAGTGACCCTCTGCTGATCCGTGATTGAACTTCTTTGTGAAATATATCCAGGTGTAGATCACTGGTACAGGAAAAATAAACAAACTTAATTTGTAATGAATGCTTTCAAGATAGCTTTTGTCAATATACATTTTACCATCAATGTAGAAAGATTTCAGACTCCTGAGAGCTTATTTATGAATATGTGCTACATATACATGTGATAAAGATTGAAAAAATAGCTTAAACAGATTAACTTCATTCGAATTTTTTCCTTGATATATTATTATGTTTTTAATATTCAACTAAAAGTCTGAGTTTGAAATTCAGTTAAACACAAACATCGCAAGCCATGCCAACTAAGAAATTCAGAGGTTGTAACAGACAGAGATAAACACAAAGTTTACACATATATATAATATACATATAATCTCATATATATATAATATTTCAGTATTTTTAGTAATGATAAAATGGACAGATTTGGGTAATGCTGATACAGTACTTGCTGAAGTCACACAGAACCAACATATACCCTGTAGCAGAGATGGGTTGGCTGATTACCAAGTTTTTCTGCTTTCCTCCTGGACACTTGGCTAGAGAATTTGTCATCCTCCCTTGCAGTCAAGTGTGTCAAAGTGGCTGAGATGTAGACTGATTCCTGTGTGGTATCCCAGGATCATAATCGCTATGAGCCATCTTTTCATCACTGTGTTTTTCATGAATGGATTTCTACAATGGCTTTCTGGTTTAGATTTTTGTTTTCCAGTTGGTAAACAATAAAATGTTGATTAAATGTTGAAAAAGCCTGAGGGAGAAAGCAAAGAATGAGGAAGGTAACTCCAGTGGAAGAGAAGATACCACTGTAAATAAAGAATTGTTTGCTTACAGCCATATTGTTTATTTGGTGATCAAGAAGCAATATTTTAAGCATGCATATCTGAACATGAAAGTTTCTAACATACATTTAATAAATTGTTCTAAATAACATGGTATAATCTCATGAGTCCATGACTAAATCAATAGTTTTGTGGTTGGCTAAACATTAATAACAATTGACCTCCAGTAATGGACTCTGCTAGATCTTTGAACTATAATTTGGAAAGATTAATGTTTTGTTTTTTTTTTTTTATCATTAGAAACCACCTCTCACTATTGTATCTCATACTGCTTTTATGGTTAGAATTGCTTTCAAAGAAGTCTTTTGATATTTATATTTTAGTTAATTCAACTGTATATACATTTTGTGGAATGCTGTAGTGTGTGTTATTACAAATTCTGCATCAACAATCTGCTTCTACCTAGATAATCCTTATTGCTTCTCAAAATGCCTTGATAATCACTGAAGAGACAAACCAATCTAGGGCAGCAACATGGAATAGAAGGTAACAGATGAGGTCATAATGTTTGGAAGGACTTCATGCTATGTACGGTAATAACTATTTGAGAGAAGGAAATAAAGTTTTGAAGTTCTTCATGGAGATGTAGAAAGAAAATGAAGGTTGGAAAAAGAGAAGAGTAGGAAGAGAAAAGAACCAGTAAAGGGATATAAGGCTAGGGGAATATAGAAGATGAAGGACAAGTGGAGTGGTAAGTGGTTGTATTACTCCTGGAATAAGGAGGCCCAAAGTTATGACATAAACTTCCACCTTTCTCAGAGGATTATGGCAGTGCAAACATCTGGAGTTGGAAACTGTGAAATTTCAGAGAAAAAGATATGCTGCTGAGATCAAACTAGACCTTAAGGGACAAGAAGAACCCCATTATAGAAACTTAAAATTCCTTGATTTTGTTTTGAACATAAAAAATATGGAATCTTAGACATTTCTATGTTCTTTTTAATGGGCATTGATGCAGTATAAAAGTATTTACATCCAGAGAGTATCAAGATGCATAAAAAATAGAGGTATAAAATCACATCCTTCAAAACACAATAAGTTACTTAATGAATAATTAGTGAAAATTGCATGGGCTTCTCATTACTTGGACTTGGGTTTATATTTGCAAAATGACACTTGCTATAGTTCTGATTTTAGGATATTGTTAACTATTCTTAATCCCATTTTCTTAAAGGAATTCAATGCATGCCCCACCCAAGATTTATACACTTGCGTGGCTTTCCATCCAGGACATCCCTAAATTTTTGACTTGGTTCAGAGCTACAGCTTCTGCTGCAGCTGCAGAATGAAGGGCCTCTTCAGTTGCTGTTTCAGGTCTTTCCTTTCATAGGTATGCCCAGCCAGTTCTTTTTCATGACTGTGCCTTGTGTCTTCTGGTCCCCTAACTACTGCCAAGGTTTTACTCTCATTGTTTAGACACAAGATGCCATAGACTTCCCTAGAAACCCAGATATACACAAGTTGGATTCTCAAGGGAAGCTATGTCCCATGGGGTTTACTTTGACCAATAGGAGATCACAGCTGGCAGATAAATTTTATTTTTTTCATCTTGTTTCATTGGAAATAAAGCACATGCTTTGCTGATGTACACGGTTGGTTTACTGAGTTGGATAATCACTTCTGAATTAAAGTGTAGCAAGTGTTTATGGAAACTCTGAGACAAATCATTTATTGTTCATCTTAATTTAAAGAAGATTCTATGTACAATTTGATTACAATAAATATTGTATTTTAGTAATGTGGAAAGGGAATACAATGTGCAAACATTTATGGGATTATTTTATTGAACATTATTAAATGAGAGAAGTATAAGATATCAAATTTCTCATTTCCAAAAATTTGCCAATATAGAAGATGTAAGCAGAATGATATCCAATCTCCCCAAAATGTTCAAGTCCTAATTCCTTGAACCTGTGAAAATATTACCTTTCATAGAAAAAACATTGCTGATGGAATTAGTAAAGAGTTTTGAGATGAGAGGATTGTCCTGAATGAATTGGTATTCCCAAAGTAATCATAAAATATTTTACAAAGGGAAGGAGGGGAATTAGAAGCATAGAAAGAAGATTGATGACAGAAGCAGAGTTTGGAGTGATGTGATTGCTGGCTTGAAGCAGTCCACAAGCCAAGTAATAAGGAAGCTCTAGAAGCTGGGAAAGGCAAGATAACATGTTCTCTTATAGAACCTCCAAAAATACTGCTGATACCTTCATTTTTGGTGTAATGAAACCCAGTTTAGATTTCTGTCCTGCAGATCTTTTAGATAATAATTTTATGTGGGTTCAAGTCACTAAATTGTGGTAATTCACTTCAGCAGCAGTAAGAAACTAATACTTGAGATGAAATAGCTTTAGAAAATATATATGTGTACATCAAATAAAAAAGGAAGAAAATGATATAGTTTTCATTCTTGACCTTATTTCACTTAAGAAATTTTATAGAATTGATAGTACTGCAAGGTTGCCCTGTTGGTTCAATTCAGTTGGAATTAGTGGTCTAGAATAAGTTGAACTGAATGCCAAAGGATAGAGAACAAAGTCAATCAACAAGAAACCCCTAGTTAAAAACAGTGAAAACATCCTCTAGAATAAACTAATCAAGAAAACCAGATGCCTAGACAACAACCAACAATCACAAAACAACACAAGGAAAAGTGAAGATACAGCCCAGTCAAGGGAAGAAACTAACAGTCCAAATGAGATACAGGAGTTGAAACAACTAATAAAAGATTTTCAAAAATCATGTTAAATCAATTCAAAAATCAAATCAATGAGTTGAGGGAAGATATGCTAAAAGTGATGAAGGATATACAGAAGACATGGGTGAACAGAAGGAAGAACTCAAAAGTTTGAAAGAAAACTGACAGAACTTATGGGAATGAAAGGCACAAAAGAGGAGATTAAAAACAAAATGAAGCCTTCCAACAGCCTATTTGAAGTTGCTGAATAAATGATTAGTGAACTAGAGGACAATATATCTGAAATCCTACACCCAACAGATCGGAAGAAGAATGGAAAAATATAAGCAGGGTCTCACAGAATTGAATGACAACAGGAAGCACACAAATATGCATGTCATGGGTGTCCCAGAAGGGGAGGAAAAGGGAAAAGAGGCAGAAAGAATAAAAGAGAAAATCATCATTGACACTTTTCCATCTTGTAAGAAAGATATAAAGTTACATATCCAAGAAGTGCAGTGTAACCCAAACAGAATAGATCTGAATAGACCTGCTCCAAGACATTTAATAATAAGATTGTCAAATGTCAGAGGTAGAGAATTCTGAAAGCAGTAAGAGAAAAGTGATCCATCACATGTAAGGAAGCTTGATAAGACTATGTACAGATTCCTCAGCAAAAAGAGTGGAGGTGAGAATGCAATGGAATGGTGTATTTAACATACTGGATAAAGAAAAACTGCCGAGCAAGATTTCTATATCTAAAAAAATGGTCCTTCATAAACGAGGGAGAGTTTAAGATATTTTCAGATAAACAGATGCTGAAAGAGTTTGTGAACAAAATATCTGCCCTGTAAGAAACATTAATGGGAGCACTATAGGCTGATAGGAAAAGACAGGAGAGAGTGGTTTAGAGAAGAATATAGAAATGAAGACTACCAATAAGGGTAAAAAGAAAGAGACAAAAAATAAAAGCTAAAATAGGATATGACATGTAAAATCCAAAAGAGAGGCGGGGCAAGATGGCAGACTGGTGAGCTGTATGTTTTAGTTACTCCTCCAGGAAAGTAGGTAGAAAGCCAGGAACTGCATGGACTGGACACCACAGAGCAATCTGACTTTGGGCACACTTCATACAACACTCATGAAAACGTGGAACTGCTGAGATCAGCGAAATCTGTAAGTTTTTGCGGCCAGGGGACCCGCGCCCCTCCCTGCCAGGCTCAGTCCCGTGGGAGGAGGGGCTGTCAGCTCCGGGAAGGAGAAGGGAGAACTGCAGTGACAGCCCTTATCGGAAACTCATTCTGCTGATCCAAACTCCAACCATAGATAGACGGAGACCAGACACCAGAGAATCTGAGAGCAGCCAGCCCAGCAGAGAGGAGACAGGCATAGAAAAAAAACAACACGAAAAACTCCAAAATAAAAGCAGAGGATTTTTGGAGGTCTGGTGAACATAGAAGGGGGAAGGGCAGAGCTCAGGCCGGAGCTCAGGCCCTGAGGCGCATATGCAAATCCCGAAGAAAAGCTGATCTCTCTGCCCTGTGGACCTTTCCTTAATGGCCCTGGTTGCTTTGTCTCTTAGCATTTCAATAACCCATTAGATCTCTGAGGAGGGCCCTTCTTTTTTTTTTAATCCTTTTTTTTTTTCCAAAACAATTACTCTAAGAAGCCCAATACAGAAAGCTTCAAAGACTTGCAATTTGGGCAGGTCAAGTCAAGAGCAGAACTAGGAGAGCTCTGAGACAAAACGCAGTAATCCAGTGGCTGAGAAAATTCACTAAACACCACAACCTCCCAAGAAAAGGGGGGTGTCCACTCACAGCCATCATCCTGGTGGACAGGAAACACTCCTGCCCATCGCCAGCCCCATAGCCCAGAACTGCCCCAGACAACCCACTGTCACAGAAGTGCTTCAAATAACAGGCACACACCACAAAACTGGGCGTGGACATTAGCCTTCCCTGCAACCTCAGCTGATTGTCCCAGAGTTGGGAAGGTAGAGCAGTGTGAATCAACAAAGCCCCAATCAGCCATCATTTCAGCAGACTGGGAGCCTCCCTACATAGCCCAGCAGCCCAGAACTGCTCTGGGGGGATGGCACTCACCTGTGACATAGCACAGTCATCCCTCAACAGAGGACCAGGGGGTGCACGGCCTGGAAGAGGGGCCCACTTGCAAGTCTCAGAAGACATACACCAATACCAAGGACTTGTGGGTCAGTGGCAGAGACAAACTATGGCAGGACTGAACTGAAGGATTAGACTATTGCAGCAGCCTTAAAACTCTAGGATCACCAAGGAGATTTGATTGTTAGAGCCACCCCCCCCTCCCTGACTGCCCAGAAACACACCCCATATACAGGGCAGGCAACACCAACTACACACGCAAGCTTGGTACACCAATTGGACCCCACAAGACTCACTCCCCCACTCACCAAAAAGGCTAAGCAGGGGAGAACTGGCTTGTGGAGAACAGGTGGCTCGTGGACGCCACCTGCTGGTTAGTTAGAGAAAGTGTACTCCACGAAGCTGTAGATCTGATAAATTAGAGATAAGGACTTCAATTGGTCTACAAATCCTAAAAGAACCCTATCAAGTTCAGCAAATGCCACGAGGCCAAAAACAACAGAAAATTATAAAGCATATGAAAAAACCAGACGATATGGATAACCCAAGCCCAAGCACCCAAATCAAAAGACCAGAAGAGACACAGCACCTAGAGTAGCTACTCAAAGAACTAAAGATGAACAATGAGACCATAGTACGGGATACAAAGGAAATCAAGAAGACCCTAGAAGAGCATAAAGAAGACATTGCAAGACTAAATAAAAAAATGGATGATCTTATGGAAATTAAAGAAACTGTTGACCAAATTAAAAAGATTCTGGACACTCATAGTACAAGACTAGAGGAAGCTGAACAACGAATCAATGACCTCGAAGATGACAGAATGGAAAATGAAAGCATAAAAGAAAGAATGGGGAAAAAAAATTGAAACAATCGAAATGGACCTCAGGGATATGACAGATAATATGAAACGTCCAAATATAAGACTCATTGGTGTCCCAGAAGGGGAAGAAAAGGGTAAAGGTCTAGGAAGAGTATTCAAAGAAATTGTTGGGGAAAACTTCCCAAATCTTCTAAACAACATAAATATACAAATCATAAATGCTCAGCGAACCCCAAATAGAATAAATCCAAATAAACCCACTCTGAGACATATACTGATCACACTGTCAAACACGGAAGAAAAGGAGCAAGTTCTGAAAGCAGCAAGAGAAAAGCAATTCACCACATACAAAGGAAACAGCATAAGGCTAAGTAGTGACTACTCAGCAGCCACCATGGAGGCGAGAAGGCAGTGGCACGATATATTTAAAATTCTGAGTGAGAAAAATTTCCAGCCAAGAATACTTTATCCAGCAAAGCTCTCCTTCAAATTTGAGGGAGAGCTTAAATTTTTCACAGACAAACAAATGCTGAGAGAATTTGCTAACAAGAGACCTGCCCTACTGGAGATACTAAAGGGAGCCCTACAGACAGAGAAACAAAGACAGGACAGAGAGACTTGGAGAAAGGTTCAGTACTAAAGAGATTCGGTATGGGTACAATAAAGGATATTAATAGACAGAGGGGAAAAATATGACAAACATAAACCAAAGAATAAGATGGCTGATTCAACAAATGCCTTCATTTTTTTAACGTTGAATGTAAATGGATTAAACTCCCCAATTAAAAGATATAGATTCGCAGAATGGATCAAAAAAATGAACCATCAGTATGTTGCATACAAGAGACCCATCTTAGACACAGGGACACAAAGAAACTGAAAGTGAAAGGATGGAAAAAAATATTTCATGCAAGCTACAGCCAAAAGAAAGCAGGTGTAGCAATATTAATCTCAGATAAAATAGACTTCATATGCAGGGATGTTTTGAGAGACAAAGAAGGCCACTACATACTAATAAAAGGGGCAATTCAGCAAGAAGAAATAACAATTGTAAATGTCTATGCACCCAATCAAGGTGCCACAAAATACATGAGAGAAACACTGGCAAAACTAAAGGAAGCAATTGATGTTTCCACAATAATTGTGGGAGACTTCAACATATCACTCTCTCCTATAGATAGATCAACCAGACAGAAGACCAATAAGGAAATTGAAAACCTAAACAATCTGATAAATGAATTAGATTTAACAGACATTCAGGACATTACATCCCAAATCACCAGGATACACATACTTTTCTAGTGCTCATGGAACTTTCTCCAGAATAGATCATATGCTGGGAAATAAAACAAGCCTCAATAAATTTAAAAAGATTGAAATTCTTCAAAGCACATTCTCTGACGACAATGGAATACAATTAGAAGTCAATAACCATCAGAGACTTAGAAAATTCACAAATACCTGGAGGTTAAACAACACACTCCTAAACAATCAGTGGGTTAAAGAAGAAATAGCAAGAGAAATTGCTAAATATATGGAGATGAATGAAAATGAGAACACAACATACCAAAACCTATGGGATGCAGCAAAAGCAGTGCTGAGGGGGAAATTTATAGCACTAAACGCATATATTAAAAAGGAAGAAAGAGCCAAAATCAAAGAACTAATGGATCAACTGAAGAAGCTAGAAAATGAACAGCAAACAAATCCTAAACCAAGTAGAAGAAAAGAAATAACAAGGATTAAAGCAGAAATAAATGACATAGAGAACAAAAAAACAATAGAGAGGATAAATATCACCAAAAGTTGGTTCTTTGAGAAGATCAACAAGATTGACAAGCCCCTAGCTAGACTGACAAAATCAAAAAGAGAGAAGACCCATATGAACAAAATAATGAATGAAAAAGGTGACATAACTGCAGATCCTGAAGAAATTAAAAAAATTATGAGGTGATACTATGAACAACTGTATGGCAACAAACTGGATAATGTAGAGGA
Source organism: Choloepus didactylus (assembly GCF_015220235.1). Lineage (NCBI taxonomy): Eukaryota > Metazoa > Chordata > Mammalia > Pilosa > Megalonychidae > Choloepus > Choloepus didactylus. Next base: position 190,612,139 of record NC_051310.1, read on the forward strand.
AATGGACAATTTCCTGGAAACATATGAACAACCTAGACTGACCAGAGAAGAAATAGAAGACCTCAATCAACCCATCACAAGCAAAGAGATCCAATCAGTCATCAAAAATCTTCCCACAAATAAATGCCCAGGGCCAGATGGCTTCACAGGGGAATTCTACCAAACTTTCCAGAAAGAACTGACACCAATCTTACTCAAACTCTTTCAAAACATTGAAGAAAATGGAACACTACCTAACTCATTCTATGAAGCTAACATCAATCTAATACCAAAACCAGGCAAAGATGCTACAAAAAAGGAAAACTACCGGCCAATCTCCCTAATGAATATAGATGCAAAAATCCTCAACAAAATACTTGCAAATCGAATCCAAAGACACATTAAAAAAAATCATACACCATGACCAAGTGGGGTTCATTCCAGGCATGCAAGGATGGTTCAACATCAGAAAAACAATCAATGTATTACAACACATTAAAAACTCGAAAGGGAAAAATCAATTGATCATCTCAATAGATGCTGAAAAAGCATTTGACAAAATCCAACATCCGTTTTTGATAAAAACACTTCAAAAGGTAGGAATTGAAGGAAACTTCCTCAACATGATAAAGAGCATATATGAAAAACCCACAGCCAGCATAGTACTCAATGGTGAGAGACTGAAAGCCTTCCCTCTAAGATCAGGAACAAGACAAGGATGCCCGCTGTCACCACTGTTATTCAACATTGTGCTGGAAGTGCTAGCCAGGGCAATCCGGCAAGACAAAGAAATAAAAGGCATCCAAATTGGAAAAGAAGAAATAAAACTGTCATTGTTTGCAGATGATATGATCTTATATCTAGAAAACCCTGGGAAATAAATGATACTAGTAGAGCTAATAAACAAATTTAGCAAAATGGCGGGATACAAGGTTAATGCACGTAAGTCAGTAACGTTTCTATATGCTAGAAATGAACAAACTGAAGAGACACTCAAGAAAAAGATACCATTTTCAATAGCAACTAAAAAAATCAAGTACCTAGGAATAAACTTAACCAAAGATGTAAAAGACCTATATAAAGAAAACCACATAACTCTACTAAAAGAAATAGAAGGGGACCTTAAAAGATCGAAAAATATTCCATGTTCATGGATAGGAAGGCTAAATGTCATTAAGATGTCAATTCTACCCAAACTCATCTACAGATTCAATGCAATCCCAATCAAAATTCCAACAACCTACTTTGCAGACTTGGAAAAGCTAGTTATCAAATTTAGGTG